>NC_081184.1:57239886-57462527 GCF_029867415.1 Vicia villosa | reverse complement strand
GTTACCAGTGCATTTAGGCTCAGCCTACGGTCCATTCATACCTGGTAATCTTTAGGAATTGAATGAGATGCGTGCATAGCCTTGAATCCCTCTAGAAATCCTTCCTTGCTCGTGCCCTAGTTTGAACTTTTTGTAACGTGAAAACCCTTGTTGTATAGCAACCAATCCTTGTTTTTTTTCTCTTTTTCTTCGTCCCCTGGCTTATGGTTTAATCAAGAATATATATGGGATCCTATTAGGGTTAGGACCTTGCTTGAGTTTTACGTTGATTGGTGAGAAAAGAAATTGGAAAAGATTTGCATATAATCTTTCCAAATTTGAAAAATATTTATTCTTTTCCAAGCTCTCACAAATTTGGACTCAATTATATGTTCTTTGGGCCTTTGGATGGTTAGAAAATATGTTCCATGAATTTATTTTACTATTTTTGTGATTTTATTCGAATGCCTTGATCTTCCTTGAATCTTCGATAGACTCTGATCATCTGAGAATTAAATGGACAATAATAGGGGTGAGTGTAAGACAGATTCATTAACTAATGAGGCAAACCCTATTTTGGGCAAAAGGCAAAAATAGAAGTAAAATAATATTTAAATAGGAAAATAATTAAAAACTTAGCTTTTGATCCGATATGGTGCGTAATCGGAGGATACTGGGGTAACCCTGAAAAAATTTGCACAAAGGAAAATAACTTTTAGTGTATGAATGATCTACAAACCCTAAAAAGAAAACTTATTATGACCTAAAAAGGTTTATAAGGCTAAAAATGTGTCAGTGGATAACACCTACCTAATAACAGTGATTAGTGATCATGATAAAATCGGGTTTTAAGGCATGGAATTAGCCCAAAATAATTATGTAATTAATTAGCTGAAAGTATATATAAACATAATAATTTTTATTTGTTAAAACAATTATTTCTAATGTTTATGAAAAAAGTCGAATTCCTGATTAAATAAATAAGTATGAAATTAAAACTAATTTGTTAAAAAACTAAATAAAAAATAAACAAAATTATAGTGAAAGAAAAAGAATAGTAATAAAGAAATTATTAAAAATAAAAATATAGAAAGAAAAATAGGAATAAAAACTTAGCTGGGATCTAGTGTGAGAGCTCCATGATGGTCCTGCATCTTTATGAGCATTAGATCTGGAGATCTGGAAACCCAGTGGTGATGCTGCGAGGGTGCACGATACATGTATGCATATGCGATGCACCGGATCTGAAAGCTGAACATCTGACTTAATTCATAAAAAATACATAGCATTGAGGGTAGGGTTCGAACCCAGGCCCTCACGCTTCTGCCAACAATCACTTACCAACCAATCTGCATCTATTAGTTGATAATATAGCCTTCAAAAATAAATAAATAAATAAACTAGTAATTCAATTGGAAAAGTCAAACCGAGTCACAGGTGGGACCTCTCTGGGAGCGCGTGTAACCAATCAGGCAGAGGGAAAGCTTTTACTGGCCAATGAGCGTGGGTGAGAGGATTCAATGATATTGAACGACCAATGATGGATTTCCACGTGAAGACAAAAAGCCATCCTCATCTTCTTCCATGGGCTTGCACTATTTGCTACGAAACGGCTATGCTTTTTGCTACGATTTTCTGCAAGCTTTGGTAGCAAATCCTGCAATAATCAAACGCGCACAATAACGACTCAAACAACATAACTAATTGCCCAGATCCACTTAAAATTATCTCCTGATCATGATGGTGGTGTCCATTGTTCCTGAAACGGCTCGCACACGGGGATCCAAAGCTTTGTGAGCTTTATGCCCTACAATGGTGTTGTTTCGTTCCGGCGTTGAACCTTGCGGAGGATGACCCTAATTCACTCCATACAACAATCAGAACTCAAAGAAACGGTTAGATTCGATTAAAACGCGTTTGCATGCAATATACGAACTCACCATATTACATACATGAAGAACGAAGTACATGGCTTACGAGTGCATTTAGGCTCAGCCTACGGTCCATTCATACCTGGTAGTCTTTAGGAATTGAATGAGATGCGTGCATAGCCTTGAATCCCTCTAGAAATCCTTCCTTGCTCGTGCCCTAGTTTGAACTTTTTGTAACGTGAAAACCCTTGTTGTATAGCAACCAATCCTTGTTTTTTTTTCTCTTTTTCTTCGTCCCCTGGCTTATGGTTTAATCAAGAATATATATGGGATCCTATTAGGGTTAGGACCTTGCTTGAGTTTTACGTTGATTGGTGAGAAAAGAAATTGGAAAAGATTTGCATATAATCTTTCCAAATTTGAAAAATATTTATTCTTTTCCAAGCTCTCACAAATTTGGACTCAATTATATGTTCTTTGGGCCTTTGGATGGTTAGAAAATATGTTCCATGAATTTATTTTACTATTTTTGTGATTTTATTCGAATGCCTTGATCTTCCTTGAATCTTCGATAGACTCTGATCATCTGAGAATTAAATGGACAATAATAGGGGTGAGTGTAAGACAGATTCATTAACTAATGAGGCAAACCCTATTTTGGGCAAAAGGCAAAAATAGAAGTAAAATAATATTTAAATAGGAAAATAATTAAAAACTTAGCTTTTGATCCGATATGGTGCGTAATCGGAGGATACTGGGGTAACCCTGAAAAAATTTGCACAAAGGAAAATAACTTTTAGTGTATGAATGATCTACAAACCCTAAAAAGAAAACTTATTATGACCTAAAAAGGTTTATAAGGCTAAAAATGTGTCAGTGGATAACACCTACCTAATAACAGTGATTAGTGATCATGATAAAATCGGGTTTTAAGGCATGGAATTAGCCCAAAATAATTATGTAATTAATTAGCTGAAAGTATATATAAACATAATAATTTTTATTTGTTAAAACAATTATTTCTAATGTTTATGAAAAAAGTCGAATTCCTGATTAAATAAATAAGTATGAAATTAAAACTAATTTGTTAAAAAACTAAATAAAAAATAAACAAAATTATAGTGAAAGAAAAAGAATAGTAATAAAGAAATTATTAAAAATAAAAATATAGAAAGAAAAATAGGAATAAAAACTTAGCTGGGATCTAGTGTGAGAGCTCCATGATGGTCCTGCATCTTTATGAGCATTACATCTGGAGATCTGGAAACCCAGTGGTGATGCTGCGAGGGTGCACGATACATGTATGCGTATGCGATGCACCGGATCTGAAAGCTGAACATCTGACTTAATTCATAAAAAATACATAGCGTTGAGGGTAGGGTTCGAACCCAGGCCCTCACGCTTCTGCCAACAATCACTTACCAACCAATCTGCATCTATTAGTTGATAATATAGCCTTCAAAAATAAATAAATAAATAAACTAGTAATTCAATTGGAAAAGTCAAACCGAGTCACAGGTGGGACCCCTCTGGGAGCGCGTGTAACCAATCAGGCAGAGAGAAAGCTTTTACTGGCCAATGAGCGTGGGTGAGAGGATTCAATGATATTGAACGACCAATGATGGATTTCCACGTGAAGACAAAAAGCCATCCTCATCTTCTTCCATGGGCTTGCACTATTTGCTACGAAACGGCTATGCTTTTTGCTACGATTTTCTGCAAGCTTTGGTAGCAAATCCTGCAATAATCAAACGCGCACAATAACGACTCAAACAACATAACTAATTGCCCAGATCCACTTAAAATTATCTCCTGATCATGATGGTGGTGTCCATTGTTCCTGAAACGGCTCGCACACGGGGATCCAAAGCTTTGTGAGCTTTATGCCCTACAATGGTGTTGTTTCGTTCCGGCGTTGAACCTTGCGGAGGATGACCCTAATTCACTCCATACAACATTCAGAACTCAAAGAAACGGTTAGATTCGATTAAAATGCGTTTGCATGCAATATACGAACTCACCATATTACATACATGAAGAACGAAGTACATGGGTTACCAGTGCATTTAGGCTCAGCCTACGGTCCATTCATACCTGGTAATCTTTAGGAATTGAATGAGATGCGTGCATAGCCTTGAATCCCTCTAGAAATCCTTCCTTGCTCGTGCCCTAGTTTGAACTTTTTGTAACGTGAAAACCCTTGTTGTATAGCAACCAATCCTTGTTTTTTTTTCTCTTTTTCTTCGTCCCCTGGCTTATGGTTTAATCAAGAATATATATGGGATCCTATTAGGGTTAGGACCTTGCTTGAGTTTTACGTTGATTGGTGAGAAAAGAAATTGGAAAAGATTTGCATATAATCTTTCCAAATTTGAAAAATATTTATTCTTTTCCAAGCTCTCACAAATTTGGACTCAATTATATGTTCTTTGGGCCTTTGGATGGTTAGAAAATATGTTCCATGAATTTATTTTACTATTTTTGTGATTTTATTCGAATGCCTTGATCTTCCTTGAATCTTCGATAGACTCTGATCATCTGAGAATTAAATGGACAATAATAGGGGTGAGTGTAAGACAGATTCATTAACTAATGAGGCAAACCCTATTTTGGGCAAAAGGCAAAAATAGAAGTAAAATAATATTTAAATAGGAAAATAATTAAAAACTTAGCTTTTGATCCGATATGGTGCGTAATCGGAGGATACTGGGGTAACCCTGAAAAAATTTGCACAAAGGAAAATAACTTTTAGTGTATGAATGATCTACAAACCCTAAAAAGAAAACTTATTATGACCTAAAAAGGTTTATAAGGCTAAAAATGTGTCAGTGGATAACACCTACCTAATAACAGTGATTAGTGATCATGATAAAATCGGGTTTTAAGGCATGGAATTAGCCCAAAATAATTATGTAATTAATTAGCTGAAAGTATATATAAACATAATAATTTTTATTTGTTAAAAACAATTATTTCTAATGTTTATGAAAAAAGTCGAATTCCTGATTAAATAAATAAGTATGAAATTAAAACTAATTTGTTAAAAAACTAAATAAAAAATAAACAAAATTATAGTGAAAGAAAAAGAATAGTAATAAAGAAATTATTAAAAATAAAAATATAGAAAGAAAAATAGGAATAAAAACTTAGCTGGGATCTAGTGTGAGAGCTCCATGATGGTCCATGGTGGTCCTGCATCTTTATGAGCATTGGATCTGGAGATCTGGAAACCCAGTGGTGATGCTGCGAGGGTGCACGATACATGTATGCATATGCGATGCACCGGATCTGAAAGCTGAACATCTGACTTAATTCATAAAAAATACATAGCGTTGAGGGTAGGGTTCGAACCCAGGCCCTCACGCTTCTGCCAACAATCACTTACCAACCAATCTGCGTCTGTTAGTTGATAATATAGCCTTCAAAAATAAATAAATAAATAAACTAGTAATTCCATTGGTAAAGTCAAACCGAGTCACAAGTGGGACCCCTCTGGGAGCGCGTGTAACCAATCAGGCAGAGAGAAAGCTTTTACTGGCCAATGAGCGTGGGTGAGAGGATTCAATGAGATTGACCGGCCAATGATGGATTTCCACGTGAAGACAAAAAGCCATCCTCATCTTCTTCCATGGGTTTTCACTATTTGCTACGAAATGGCTATGCTTTTTGCTGCGATTTTCTGCAAGCTTTGGTAGCAAATCCTGCAATAATCAAACGCGCACAATAACGACTCAAACAACGTAACTAATTGCCCAGATCCACTTGAAATTATCTCCTGATCATGATGGTGGTGTCCATTGTTCCTGAAACGGCTCGCACACGGGGATCCGAAGCTTTGTGAGCTTTATGCCCTACAATGGTGTTGTTTCGTTCCGGCGTTGAACCTTGCGGAGGATGACCCTAATTCACTCCATACAACAATCAGAACTCAAAGAAACGGTTAGATTCGATTAAAACGCGTTTGCATGCAATATACGAACTCACCATATTACATACATGAAGAACGAAGTACATGGCTTACGAGTGCATTTAGGCTCATCCTACGGTCCATTCATACCTGGTAGTCTTTAGGAATTGAATGAGATGCGTGCATAGCCTTGAATCCCTCTAGAAATCCTTCCTTGCTCGTGCCCTAGTTTGAACTTTTTGTAACGTGAAAACCCTTGTTGTATAGCAACCAATCCTTGTTTTTTTTCTCTTTTTCTTCGTCCCCTGGCTTATGGTTTAATCAAGAATATATATGGGATCCTATTAGGGTTAGGACCTTGCTTGAGTTTTACGTTGGTTGGTGAGAAAAGAAATTGGAAAAGATTTGCATATAATCTTTCCACATTTGAAAAATATTTATTCTTTTCCAAGCTCTCACAAATTTGGACTCAATTATATGTTCTTTGGGCCTTTGGATGGTTAGAAAATATGTTCCATGAATTTATTTTACTATTTTTGTGATTTTATTCGAATGCCTTGATCTTCCTTGAATCTTCGATAGACTCTGATCATCTGAGAATTAAATGGACAATAATAGGGGTGAGTGTAAGACAGATTCATTAACTAATGAGGCAAACCCTATTTTGGGCAAAAGGCAAAAATAGAAGTAAAATAATATTTAAATAGGAAAATAATTAAAAACTTAGCTTTTGATCCGATATGGTGCGTAATCGGAGGATACTGGGGTAACCCTGAAAAAATTTGCACAAAGGAAAATAACTTTTAGTGTATGAATGATCTACAAACCCTAAAAAGAAAACTTATTATGACCTAAAAAGGTTTATAAGGCTAAAAATGTGTCAGTGGATAACACCTACCTAATAACAGTGATTAGTGATCATGATAAAATCGGGTTTTAAGGCATGGAATTAGCCCAAAATAATTATGTAAATAATTAGCTGAAAGTATATATAAACATAATAATTTTTATTTGTTAAAACAATTATTTCTAATGTTTATGAAAAAAGTCGAATTCCTGATTAAATAAATAAGTATGAAATTAAAACTAATTTGTTAAAAAACTAAATAAAAAATAAACAAAATTATAGTGAAAGAAAAAGAATAGTAATAAAGAAATTATTAAAAATAAAAATATAGAAAGAAAAATAGGAATAAAAACTTAGCTGGGATCTAGTGTGAGAGCTCCATGATGGTCCTGCATCTTTATGAGCATTAGATCTGGAGATCTGGAAACCCAGTGGTGATGCTGCGAGGGTGCACGATACATGTATGCATATGCGATGCACCGGATCTGAAAGCTGAACATCTGACTTAATTCATAAAAAATACATAGCATTGAGGGTAGGGTTCGAACCCAGGCCCTCACGCTTCTGCCAACAATCACTTACCAACCAATCTGCATCTATTAGTTGATAATATAGCCTTCAAAAATAAATAAATAAATAAACTAGTAATTCAATTGGAAAAGTCAAACCGAGTCACAGGTGGGACCTCTCTGGGAGCGCGTGTAACCAATCAGGCAGAGGGAAAGCTTTTACTGGCCAATGAGCGTGGGTGAGAGGATTCAATGATATTGAACGACCAATGATGGATTTCCACGTGAAGACAAAAAGTCATCCTCATCTTCTTCCATGGGCTTGCACTATTTGCTACGAAACGGCTATGCTTTTTGCTACGATTTTCTGCAAGCTTTGGTAGCAAATCCTGCAATAATCAAACGCGCACAATAACGACTCAAACAACATAACTAATTGCCCAGATCCACTTAAAATTATCTCCTGATCATGATGGTGGTGTCCATTGTTCCTGAAACGGCTCGCACACGGGGATCCAAAGCTTTGTGAGCTTTATGCCCTACAATGGTGTTGTTTCGTTCCGGCGTTGAACCTTGCGGAGGATGACCCTAATTCACTCCATACAACATTCAGAACTCAAAGAAACGGTTAGGTTCGATTAAAATGCGTTTGCATGCAATATACGAACTCACCATATTACATACATGAAGAACGAAGTACATGGGTTACCAGTGCATTTAGGCTCAGCCTACGGTCCATTCATACCTGGTAATCTTTAGGAATTGAATGAGATGCGTGCATAGCCTTGAATCCCTCTAGAAATCCTTCCTTGCTCGTGCCCTAGTTTGAACTTTTTGTAACGTGAAAACCCTTGTTGTATAGCAACCATTCCTTGTTTTTTTTCTCTTTTTCTTCGTCCCCTGGCTTATGGTTTAATCAAGAATATATATGGGATCCTATTAGGGTTAGGACCTTGCTTGAGTTTTACGTTGATTGGTGAGAAAAGAAATTGGAAAAGATTTGCATATAATCTTTCCAAATTTGAAAAATATTTATTCTTTTCCAAGCTCTCACAAATTTGGACTCAATTATATGTTCTTTGGGCCTTTGGATGGTTAGAAAATATGTTCCATGAATTTATTTTACTATTTTTGTGATTTTATTCGAATGCCTTGATCTTCCTTGAATCTTCGATAGACTCTGATCATCTGAGAATTAAATGGACAATAATAGGGGTGAGTGTAAGACAGATTCATTAACTAATGAGGCAAACCCTATTTTGGGCAAAAGGCAAAAATAGAAGTAAAATAATATTTAAATAGGAAAATAATTAAAAACTTAGCTTTTGATCCGATATGGTGCGTAATCGGAGGATACTGGGGTAACCCTGAAAAAATTTGCACAAAGGAAAATAACTTTTAGTGTATGAATGATCTACAAACCCTAAAAAGAAAACTTATTATGACCTAAAAAGGTTTATAAGGCTAAAAATGTGTCAGTGGATAACACCTACCTAATAACAGTGATTAGTGATCATGATAAAATCGGGTTTTAAGGCATGGAATTAGCCCAAAATAATTATGTAATTAATTAGCTGAAAGTATATATAAACATAATAATTTTTATTTGTTAAAACAATTATTTCTAATGTTTATGAAAAAAGTCGAATTCCTGATTAAATAAATAAGTATGAAATTAAAACTAATTTGTTAAAAAACTAAATAAAAAATAAACAAAATTATAGTGAAAGAAAAAGAATAGTAATAAAGAAATTATTAA
This sequence comes from Vicia villosa, assembly GCF_029867415.1. NCBI lineage: Eukaryota > Viridiplantae > Streptophyta > Magnoliopsida > Fabales > Fabaceae > Vicia > Vicia villosa. Next base: position 57,453,655 of record NC_081184.1, on the reverse strand, counting down.
AAATAAAAATATAGAAAGAAAAATAGGAATAAAAACTTAGCTGGGATCTAGTGTGAGAGCTCCATGATGGTCCTGCATCTTTATGAGCATTAGATCTGGAGATCTGGAAACCCAGTGGTGATGCTGCGAGGGTGCACGATACATGTATGCATATGCGATGCACCGGATCTGAAAGCTGAACATCTGACTTAATTCATAAAAAATACATAGCATTGAGGGTAGGGTTCGAACCCAGGCCCTCACGCTTCTGCCAACAATCACTTACCAACCAATCTGCATCTATTAGTTGATAATATAGCCTTCAAAAATAAATAAATAAATAAACTAGTAATTCAATTGGAAAAGTCAAACCGAGTCACACGTGGGACCTCTCTGGGAGCGCGTGTAACCAATCAGGCAGAGGGAAAGCTTTTACTGGCCAATGAGCGTGGGTGAGAGGATTCAATGATATTGAACGACCAATGATGGATTTCCACGTGAAGACAAAAAGCCATCCTCATCTTCTTCCATGGGCTTGCACTATTTGCTACGAAACGGCTATGCTTTTTGCTACGATTTTCTGCAAGCTTTGGTAGCAAATCCTGCAATAATCAAACGTGCACAATAACGACTCAAACAACATAACTAATTGCCCAGATCCACTTAAAATTATCTCCTGATCATGATGGTGGTGTCCATTGTTCCTAAAACGGCTCGCACACGGGGATCAAAAGCTTTGTGAGCTTTATGCCCTACAATGGTGTTGTTTCGTTCCGGCGTTGAACCTTGCGGAGGATGACCCTAATTCACTCCATACAACAATCAGAACTCAAAGAAACGGTTAGATTCGATTAAAACGCGTTTGCATGCAATATACGAACTCACCATATTACATACATGAAGAATGAAGTACATGGCTTACGAGTGCATTTAGGCTCATCCTACGGTCCATTCATACCTGGTAGTCTTTAGGAATTGAATGAGATGCGTGCATAGCCTTGAATCCCTCTAGAAATCCTTCCTTGCTCGTGCCCTAGTTTGAACTTTTTGTAACGTGAAAACCCTTGTTGTATAGCAACCAATCCTTGTTTTTTTTCTCTTTTTCTTCGTCCCCTGGCTTATGGTTTAATCAAGAATATATATGGGATCCTATTAGGGTTAGGACCTTGCTTGAGTTTTACGTTGATTGGTGAGAAAAGAAATTGGAAAAGATTTGCATATAATCTTTCCAAATTTGAAAAATATTTATTCTTTTCCAAGCTCTCACAAATTTGGACTCAATTATATGTTCTTTGGGCCTTTGGATGGTTAGAAAATATGTTCCATGAATTTATTTTACTATTTTTGTGATTTTATTCGAATGCCTTGATCTTCCTTGAATCTTCGATAGACTCTGATCATCTGAGAATTAAATGGACAATAATAGGGGTGAGTGTAAGACAGATTCATTAACTAATGAGGCAAACCCTATTTTGGGCAAAAGGCAAAAATAGAAGTAAAATAATATTTAAATAGGAAAATAATTAAAAACTTAGCTTTTGATCCGATATGGTGCGTAATCGGAGGATACTGGGGTAACCTTGAAAAAATTTGCACAAAGGAAAATAACTTTTAGTGTATGAATGATCTAGAAACCCTAAAAAGAAAACTTATTATGACCTATTAAGGTTTATAAGGCTAAAAATGTGTCAGTGGATAACACCTACCTAATAACAGTGATTAGTGATCATGATAAAATCGGGTTTTAAGGCATGGAATTAGCCCAAAATAATTATGTAATTAATTAGCTGAAAGTATATATAAACATAATAATTTTTATTTGTTAAAAACAATTTTTTCTAATGTTTATGAAAAAAGTCGAATTCTCGATTAAATAAATAAGTATGAAATTAAAACTAATTTGTTAAAAAACTAAATAAAAAATAAACAAAATTATAGTGAAATAAAAAGAAAAGTAATAAAGAAAATATTAAAAATAAAAATATAGAAAGAAAAATAGGAATAAAAACTTAGCTGGGATCTAGAGTGAGAGCTCCATGATGGTCCATGGTGGTCCTGCATCTTTATGAGCATTGGATCTGGAGATCTGGAAACCCAGTGGTGATGCTGCGAGGGTGCACGATACATGTATGCATATGCGATGCACCGGATCTGAAAGCTAAACATCTGACTTAATTCATTAAAAATACATAGCGTTGAGGGTAGGGTTCGAACCCAGGCCCTCACGCTTCTGCCAACAATCACTTACCAGCCAATCTGCGTCTGTTAGTTGATAATATAGCCTTAAAAAATAAATAAATAAATAAACTAGCAATTCCATTGGTAAAGTCAAACCGAGTCACAAGTGGGACCCCTCTGGGAGCGCGTGTAACCAATCAGGCATAGAGAAAGCTTTTACTGGCCAATGAGCGTGGGTGAGAGGATTCAATGAGATTGACCGGCCAATGATGGATTTCCACGTGAAGACAAAAAGCCATCCTCATCTTCTTCCATGGGCTTGCACTATTTGCTACGAAACGGCTATGCTTTTTGCTACGATTTTCTGCAAGCTTTGGTAGCAAATCCTGCAATAATCAAACGCGCACAATAACGACTCAAACAACATAACTAATTGCCCAGATCCACTTGAAATTATCTCATGATCATGATGGTGGTGTCCATTGTTCCTGAAACGGCTCACACATAGGGATTCGAAGCTTTGTGAGCTTAATGCCCTACAATTGTGTTGTTTCATTCTGGCGTTGAACCTTGCGGAGGATGACCCTAATTCACTCCATACAACATTCAAAACTCAAAGAAACGGTTAGATTCGATTAAAATGCGTTTGCATGCAATATACGAACTCACCATATTACATACATGAAGAACGAAGTACATGGGTTACCAGTGCATTTAGGCTCAGCCTACGGTCCATTCATACCTGGTAATCTTTAGGAATTGAATGAGATGCGTGCATAGCCTTGAATCCCTCTAGAAATCCTTCCTTGCTCGTGCCCTAGTTTGAACTTTTTGTAACGTGAAAACCCGTGTTGTATAGCAACCAATCCTTGTTTTTTTTTTCTCTTTTTCTTCGTCCCCTGGCTTGTGGTTTAATCCATAATATATATGGGATCCTATTAGGGTTAGGACCTTGCTTGAGTTTTAAGTTGATTGGTGAGAAAAGAAATTGGAAAAGATTTGAATATAATCTTTCCAAATTTGAAAAATATTTCTTCTTTTCCAAGCTCTCACAAATTTGGACTCAATTATATGTTCTTTGGGCCTTTGGATGGTTAGAAAATATGTTCCATGAATTTATTTTACTATTTTTGTGATTTTATTCGAATGCCTTGATCTTCCTTGAATCTTCGATAGACTCTGATCATCTGGGAATTAAATGGACAATAATAGGGGTGAATGTAAGACAGATTCATTAACTAATGAGGCAAACCCTATTTTGGACAAAAGGCAAAAATAGAAGTAAAATACTATTTAAATAGGAAAAGAATTAAAAACTTGGTTTTTGATCCGATATGGTGCGTAATCGGAGGATACTGGGGTAACCCTGAAAAAATTTGCACAAAGGAAAATAACTTTTAGTGTATGAATGATCTACAAACCCTAAAAAGAAAACTTATTATGACCTAAAAAGGTTTATAAGGCTAAAAACGTGTCAGTGAATAACACCTACCTAATAACAGTGATTAGTGATCATGATAAAATCGGGTTTTAAGGCATGGAATTAGCCCAAAATAATTATGTAATTAATTAGCTGAAAGTATATATAAAAATAATAACTTTTATTTGTTAAAAACAATTATTTCTAATTTTTATGAAAAAATTCGAATTCCCGATTAAATAAATAAGTATGAAATTAAAACTAATTTGTTAAAAAACTAAATAAAAAATAAACAAAATTATAGTGAAAGAAAAAGAAAAGTAATAAAGAAAATATTAAAAATAAAAATATAGAAAGAAAAATAGGAATAAAAACTTAGCTGGGATCTAGTGTGAGAGCTCCATGATGGTCCATGGTGGTCCTGCATCTTCATGAGCATTAGATCTGGAGATCTGGAAACCCAGTGGTGATGCTGCGAGGGTGCACGATACATGTATGCATATGCGATACACCGGATCTGAAAGCTGAACATCTGACTTAATTCCTAAAAAATACACAGCATTGAGGGTAGGGTTCGAAACCAGGCCCCCACACTTCTGCCAACAATCACTTACCAACCAATCTGCGTCTGTTAGTTGATAATATAGCATTCAAAAATAAATAAATAAATAAACTAGTAATTCAATTGGAAAAGTCAAACCGAGTCAACGGTGGGCCCCTCTGGGAGCGCGTGTAACCAATCAGGCAGAGAGAAAGCTTTTACTAGCCAGTGAGCGTGGGTGAGAGGATTCAATGAGATTGACCGGCCAATGATGGATTTCCACGTGAAGACAAAAAGCCATCCTCATCCTCTTCCTTGGGCTTGCACTATTTGCTACGAAACGACTATGCTTTTTGCTGTGATTTTCTGCAAGCTTTGGTAGCAAATCCTGCAATAATCAAACGCGCACAATAACGACTCAAACAACATAACTAATTGCCCAGATCCACTTGAAATTATCTCATGATCATGATGGTGGTGTCCATTGTTCCTGAAACGGCTCAGACACAGGGATTCGAAGCTTTGTAAGCTTAATGCCCTACAATGGTGTTGTCTCGTTCCGGCGTTGAACCTTGCGGAGGATGACCCTAATTCACTCCATTTGACATTCAGAACTCAAAAAAACGGTTAGATTTTATTAAAACGCGATAGCATGCAATATACGAACTCACCATATAACATACGTGAAGAACGAAGTACATGGCTTACCAGTGCATTTAGGCTCAGCCTACGGTCCATTCATACCTGGTAATCTTTAGGAATTGAATGAGATGCGTGCATAGCCTTGAATCCCTCTAGAAATCCTTCCTTGCTCGTGCCCTAGTTTGAACTTTTTGTAACGTGAAAACCCGTGTTGTATAGCAACCAATCCTTGTTTTTTTTTTCTCTTTTTCTTCGTCCCCTGGCTTGTGGTTTAATCCATAATATATATGGGATCCTATTAGGGTTAGGACCTTGCTTGAGTTTTAAGTTGATTGGTGAGAAAATAAATTGGAAAAGATTTGAATATAATCTTTCCAAATTTGAAAAATATTTCTTCTTTTCCAAGCTCTCACAAATTTGGACTCAATTATATGTTCTCTGGGCCTTTGGATGGTTAGAAAATATGTTCCATGAATTTATTTTACTATTTTTGTGATTTTATTCAAATGCCTTGATCTTCCTTGAATCTTCGATAGACTCTGATCATCTGGGAATTAAATGGACAATAATAGCGGTGAGTGTAAGACAGATTCATTAACTAATGAGGCAAACCCTATTTTGGGCAAAAGGCAAAAATAGAAGTAAAATACTATTTAAATAGGAAAAGAATTCAAAACTTAGCTTTTGATCCGATATGGTGCGTAATCGGAGGATACTGGGGTAACCCTGAAAAAATTTGCACAAAGGAAAATAACTTTTAGTGTATGAATGATCTACAAACCCTAAAAAGAAAACTTATTATGACCTAAAAAGGTTTATAAGGCTAAAAACGTGTCAGTGAATAACACCTACCTAATAACAGTGATTAGTGATCATGATAAAATCGGGTTTTAAGGCATGGAATTAGCCCAAAATAATTATGTAATTAATTAGCTGAAAGTATATATAAAAATAATAACTTTTATTTGTTAAAAACAATTATTTCTAATTTTTATGAAAAAAGTCGAATTCCCGATTAAATAAATAAGTATGAAATGAAAACTAATTTGTTAAAAAACTAAATAAAAAATAAACAAAATTATAGTGAAACAAAAAGAAAAGTAATAAAGAAAATATTAAAAATAAAAATATAGAAAGAAAAATAGGAATAAAAACTTAGCTGGGATCTAGTGTGAGAGCTCCATGATGGTCCATGGTGGTCCTGCATCTTCATGAGCATTAGATCTGGAGATCTGGAAACCCAGTGGTGATGCTGCGAGGGTGCACGATACATGTTTGCATATGCGATGCACCGGATCTGAAAGCTGAACATCTGACTTAATTCCTAAAAAATACACAGCATTGAGGGTAGAGTTCGAACCCAGGCCCCCACGCTTCTGCCAACAATCACTTACCAACCAATATGCGTCTGTTAGTTGATAATATAGCATTCAAAAATAAATAAATAAATAAACTAGTAATTCAATTGGAAAAGTCAAACCGAGTCAACGGTGGGACCCCTCTGGGAGCGCGTGTAACCAATCAGGCAGAGAGAAAGCTTTTACTAGCCAGTGAGCGTGGGTGAGAGGATTCAATGAGATTGACCGGCCAATGATGGATTTCCACGTGAAGACAAAAATCCATCCTCATCTTCTTCCTTGGGCTTGCACTATTTGCTACGAAATGGCTATGCTTTTTGCTGCGATTTTCTGCAAGCTTTGGTATCAAATCCTGCAATAATAAAACGCGCACAATAACGACTCAAACAACGTAACTAATTGCCCAGATCCACTTGAAATTATCTCATGATCATGATGGTGGTGTCCATTGTTCCTGAAACGGCTCACACACAGGGATTCGAAGCTTTGTGAGCTTAATGCCCTACAATGGTGTTGTCTCGTTCCGGCGTTGAACCTTGCGGAGGATGACCCTAATTCACTCCATACGACATTCAGAACTCAAAAAAACGGTTAGATTTTATTAAAACGCGATAGCATGCAATATACGAACTCATCATATAACATACATGAAGAACGATTGACATGGCTTACCAGTGCATTTAGGCTCAGCCTACGGTCCATTCATACCTGGTAATCTTTAGGAATTGAATGAGATGCGTGCATAGCCTTGAATCCCTCTAGAAATCCTTCCTTGCTCGTGCCCTAGTTTAAACTTTTTGTAACGTGAAAACCCTTATTGTATAGTAGCCAATCCTTGTTTTTCTTTCACTTTTTCTTCATCCCCTGGCTTGTGGATTAATCCCGAATATATATGGGATCCTATTAGGGTTAGGACCTTGCTTGAGTTTTAAGTTGATTGGTGAGAAAAGAAATTGGAAAAGATTTGCATATAATCTTTCCAAATTTGAAAAATATTTCTTCTTTTCCAAGCTCTCTCGAATTTGGACTCAATTATATGTTATTTGGGCCTTTGGATAGTTAGAAAATATGTTCCATGAATTTATTTTACTATTTTTGTGATTTTATTCGAATGCCTTGATCTTCTTTGAATATTCGGTAGACTCCGATCATCTGAGAATGAAATGGACAATAATTGGGATGTGTGTAAGACAGATTCATTAACTAATGAGGCAAACCCTATTTTGGGCAAAAAGCAAAAATAGAAGTAAAATAATATTTAAATAGGAAAAGAATTAAAAACTTAGCTTTTGATCCGATATGGTGCGTAATCAGAGGATACTGGGGTAACCCTGAAAAAATTTGCACAAATGAAAATAAATTTTAGTGTATGAATGATCTACAAACCCTAAAAAGAAAACTTATTATGACCTAAAAAGGTTTATAAGGCTAAAAATGTGTCAGTGGATAACACCTACCTAATAACAGTGGTTAGTGATCATGATAAAATCGGGTTTTAAGGCATGGAATTAGCCCAAAATAATTATGTAATTAATTAGCTGAAAGTATATATAAACATAATAATTTTTATTTGTTAAAAACAATTATTTCTAATGTTTATGAAAAAAGTCGAATTCCCGATTAAATAAATAAGTATGAAATTAAAACTAATTTGTTAAAAAACTAAGTAAAAAATAAACAAAATTATAGTGAAAGAAAAAGAAAAGTAATAAAGAAAATATTAAAAGTAAAAAAATAGAAAGAAAAATAGAAATAAAAACTTAGCTGGGATCTAGTGTGGGAGCTCCATGATGGTCCATGGTGGTCTTGCATCCTTATGAGCATTAGATCTGGAGATCTGGAAACAAAGTGGTGATGCTGCGAGGGTGCACCATACATGTCTGCATATGCGATGCACCAGATCTGAAAGCTGAACATCTGACTTAATTCATTAAAAATACATAGCGTTGAGGGTAGGGTTCGAACCCAGGCCCTCACGCTTCTGCCAACAATCACTTACCAACCAGTCTACGTCTGTTAGTTGATAATATAGCCTTCAAAAATAAATAAATAAATAAACTAGTAATTCAATTGGAAAAGTCAAACCGAGTCACAGGTGGAACCCCTCTGGGAGCGGGTGTAACCAATCAGGCAGAGAGAAAGCTTTTAATGGCCAATGAGCGTGGGTGAGAGGATTCAATGAGATTGACCGGCTAATGATGGATTTCCACGTGAAGACGAAGAGCCATCCTCATCTTCTTCCTTGGGCTTGCACTATTTGCTACGAAACGGCTATGCTTTTTGCTACGATTTTCTGCAAGCTTTGGTAGCAAATCCTGCAATAATCAAACGCGCACAATAACGAGTCAAACAACGTAACTAATTGGCCAGATCCACTTGAGATTATCTCCTTATCATAATGGTGGTGTTCATTGTTCCTAAAACGGCTCGCACACGGGGATCCGAAGCTTTGTGAGCTTTATGCCCTACAACGGCGTTGTCTCGTTCCGACGTTGAACCTTGCGGAGGATGACCCTAATTCACTCCATACGACATTCATAACTCAAAGAAACTATTAGATTCGATTAAAACGCGATAGCATGCAATATACAAACTCACCATATGAACATACATGAAGAATGAAGTACATGGCTTACCAGTGCTTTTAGGCTCAGCCTACGGTCCATTCATACCTGGTAATCTTTAGGAATTGAATGAGATGCGTGCATAGCCTTGAATCCCTCTAGAAATCCTTCCTTGCTCGTGCCCTAGTTTGAACTTTTTGTAACGTGAAAACCCTTGTTGTATAGCAGCCAATCCTTGTTTTTTTTTCTCTTTTTCTTCGTCCCCTGGCTTGTGGTTTAATCCAGAATATATATGGGATCCTATTAGGGTTAGGACCTTGCTTGAGTTTTAAGTTGATTGGTGAGAAAAGAAATTGGAAATAATTTGCATATAATCTTTTAAAATTTGAAAAATATTTCTTCTTTTCCAAGCTCTCACGAATTTGGACTCAATTATATGTTCTTTGGGCCTTTGGATGGTTAGAAAATATGTTCCATGAATTTATTTTACTATTTTTGTGATTTTATTCAATTTATTTGGTATTTAAATAAATACAATTCAAATAAATTAAATAAATGGCACAAAAATATGAGAATAAATTTATGGGCTTTTATTGAACTCATGATCATGTGTAGAAACTCAAACTTAGGCCCATTAGTTAAAATTAGCAATTTTGTTCAAGTTGACTTTTGTGCATCTCCAAAATTGTCCAACTTCATCAATGCATAACTCTCTCAGTTTTGATTGTATGAAGGTGTTCTATGACTTTTTGGAAAGCTCAAGATGTGATCCAAAACCTCCTTTTGGTTTCATGTCAATTGAGTTTACCATGTTCAAGTTATGAGCTTTGAGAAACAATGACTTTTTGCAATCTTTTAGAAGGACCTGTAATATATTGGCTCATATCTCTTAAATGATGCATTTTTAGACTTGGCATGTGAGAGACAAAGTTGTAGGGAATTCAATTTCCTTCAAAATGAGCTTTGGATGGAAAATTTCTGATGTTCTATGTGAAAGTTATGGCTGGTCAAAGTTCAATTGACTTTCTCCTATGAAAACCCTAATTTAGAAACTTTTGGAATTGTGGATTTCTGATCTTTCTTTGATGAACCATGATCAATTCTTGATCAAATGGTTAATCATACTTCAATATAAGGATTTTGACAAAAAAATCAGGAGTTTTGACTGTATTTTGACCCCAGTTGACTTTTAGGTCAAACTAGTCGACTGTTGACTTTCTGAGCAATTGAGTGATCAATCTTTTGACTTGGGCCCTGAATTTCGTTATGGAGGTAGTTTGGAATATCATAGAACATATGAGATGCCTTGGAGCTTTTGACCCATTGATTTCTTCTCAGAACAACAAAACCCTAATTCTTGGAACCTTGTTTAGGAGAGGGTGTTTTTTGAACATTGTGCCTTGATTTGAATTTGAACAAGAGAAATAATATGGGCAAATTTTGGGGTATGATAACACGGAACTGAGACGATCGACAATCAAATAAATTTATCCAAGTCTGTTGGCATCTATAAGCCCATCTCCTATAAACACTTCTCAATACACCGAGTCCGGATACAGTCTAATGTACGACCCATTCTGACCACTCTTTCAGTTACTCATCGAGAAGATCATTCCTGCAAAGCCAGTCTAATGTATGACTCCCTCCTACAAATATATTCTAGTGAATGACTCCTTCTGATATGCCCGAATATAGTCTAGTGTACGATTCATTCCAGTACTATCATCATCCATTCTAGCCTAATGTATGGCTCACCTAATGTACGGTGTCTTCCAATATAGCCTAATGTACGACTCGCCTAATGTACAGCCAATTCTAATATAGCCTAATGTATGGCTCGCCTAATGTATGGTCCCTTACGAGATAGCCTAATTGATGGCTCATTTTGTTATAGCCTAATGGATAGCTCACTATCTGACATGGCCTAATGGATGGCTCGCTCTGATACAACCTAATGGATGGCTCATTCTAATATAGTCTAATGAATATTACTCTCTAATATAGCCTAATGGACGACTCGTTCTAAGATTCTCCAACATGCACATGGCCTAGTAGCTCATCATTACACCTCTCAAGCTCAGATACAATCTAATGAACGACTCATTCTTACTCTCATATTATCAAAACCAGATGGCATCTTTAAACCCGTCTCACACAACCTTCTGCCAACATCTGGATGGCATCTTTAAGCTCATCTCCGACAAAAAGTCCATGTATCATCAAGGGAAAATTTCTAGATATTCCAGTGTTCAATCCTCTTCCACCTTCAGATTCCGACAGGCACACAGGCCAATCTACATCCTCATATTTAATAAGATTGAACAGGGGCAGCTGTCATACCCCAAAATTTGCCCTCTCATTTTTAAAGACAAAAATCTTCAAGTGCAAAAATAATTGAAGAGGACATCCTAAGCTTCCCAACAAATTCAAAATTATTCTCAAATAATGAAAATTGAGAAAATTATGAATGGTGAAAGTTGGGAAATTTTGAGTCGGTGCATAAAGTCCAAATTAAGCAAATTCATTACTGGGCAACAGTTTTAATCTAATCACCCCTTAAATTGTTTTATTTCATTTGTTTTGATTTATTCATTTAAATAATTCAAAATAAGAAAAATAAAATAAATTAAGCTCTTAGTGAGGTCCAAGCCCATTTTCCTTTTAACCTAATGTTTTCTTATAAATAACTATCAACCCTTATTTTTAACCATTCACCACCTTTCACCTCTACCAAATTCTCTGTTCCCATACACTAACAATCAACAACTCTCATAATTTTACACCCATCCACAAAAAAATCTTTACCGTCGTTTCTGACCGTTACGAATAATCTTCTGTCACTCTAATTTCGGTTGCAGCAGAGTGATAAATTTTCCAGCCTATCAGCCGAATTCTGAAATTACTGTTTCGATTTGCTCTGAATTCTAATTTAGAACAATAGAATTCTAAAGGATTTCAACACTCAAAATCGCAAATTCCTCGTTTTTCTATTTTATTTGATTTAATTTCTATTTTCATATTTCCGAAAAAATCTCAAAAACTTTGTAGCTTCGTTATCTTATTTTATTTGATTTATAATCAGGTTTTTATATATTTTTTATTTTATTTTAGATCACCTTTCTATTTTTCCATTTGTTTTCTTAACCGTAACATTGTAATGGTTTATGAACAAGTTTCCTATGGATTGGCCAACTGGAAGGAGCTTTATCCCTTGACCTCAAGGAGTATCCAAGTGTTTTTTTGGCTTTTGGCCAAATCAAGGTTATTCGTATTTGGCCAAAATCCTTTTGTTTTTTTGACCAAATCAAGGTTATTAGTAATTTTGGCCATAATTTAATTTTCTAAACCCCAATTCTTTGTATATCTTATATTATTATTATTATTATTATTATTATTATTATTATTATTATTATTATTATTATTATTATTATTATTATTATTATTATTATTCTTATTATTATTAATAGGGTTAAATATGTTTTTGGTCCTTCTAAATATAGTGGTTTTCAACTTTAGTCCTTCTAAATATTTTCTTCAAAGAATGGTCCTCCTAAAAATTTTAATTTTAACTTTTGGTCCCTCATGGCAAAATCGTAGCTAAAATGGTCGCTAATTTCGTCGCTAAATTAAAAACCGTCGCTAAAACCGTCACTAAAGCTGTCACTAAATTGAAAAAACCGTCGCTAAATTGCAAGAGGGGCCAAAAGTTAAAATTAAAATTTTTAGGAGGACCATTCTTTGAAGAAAATATTTTGAGGGACTAAAGTTGAAAACCGCTATATTTAGAGGGACCAAAAACTTATTTAACCCTTATTAATATTATGATTATTATCCTTTTTTGCAGGTACTTCCTTTGCCCATTAACCCTATTTTGGCCAAACACTTTGTTGGCCACTTTCCCATGATGCACCCTCAAGGATTGCCATATCAAATCTTAGCATCTTCCTTTTGTTTCTATTTTCTTCCTTTTTTTTCTTTTCCTTTAATTAACCCTCTTTTATTATTAATATTTAATCAAAAACTAAACCTTAAATTTTCTCCCTTAGGTAGATGTTGTCCATTTTCATGAATTAGGGTTAAGGTTTTATTTTTAGGCTAATTAATTTAATTTTAGGATTTATTATCCTTTTTTTATAATTTTAATTAATTTAGCCAAATTAAATTTTCTCCCTTAGGTAGATGTTGTCCATTTTCATGAATTAGGGTTAGAGTTTTATTTTTAGGCTAATTAATTTAATTTTAGGATTTATTAACCTTTTTTTTTAATTTTAATTAATTTAGCCAAATTAGGTTTTTAACCTTAGGTAGGTGTTGCCCATTAACATTCGTTTAGGTTTTTAACCCTGTAGGTTTATTTTACCCATTAGGCTAACCTTCAAGATTTAGGGTTTATCACCATAAAACTTTAACCCTTACTTTCTTTCAACTCGATCTTCTCTTCTCATCTCTTATTCTAGTGTATGTCGCATGCCTTTAATTTATTTATTTTTGCCATTTAAATTCTAGAAAATGTGTATAGGCTTGCCAAGGTTTTTTGTAATAGCTTAGGACTTTTAATTTCTGCCTTTTAATTTCCCGCATTTTTATTTTCTGCCTTTTTCCCGGGTTTTTGGCTATGTAATCCCCTATCCCGAAGCCTTGTAATAGCGTAGGATTTTACTTTCCGCATTTTATTTTCCGCAAATGATAACTGTTATTTAATTGCATGGTTAGTAATTTAGGGAGTGATAAGCCTGTTAATTAATTTAGATCACTAACTTTATAAGATAAAATATCTGAATATAATCACGTGATTGTTGCATCCACACACCTTTAAGGTAATCACTCTTATTGCTGCCTTTCAATTAAAAATAGTCAAGTCCCTCGAATACGAGGTTACCTTAGCAATATTGCCCTCAGTTCATCATCACCATCAAAGATCATAAGTCCCTTCGATGTTGCCTTCAGTTTATATGATCTTGTCCCTCGAGGTTTCCTGCGATAAAATGATGATTGTCCCTTTGAATGCTAAGGTATCCTCACCGGTTGCCTAAATGACTATTTCATCCTTCCCTGAGACTTCCTACCCTCTTTATGGTATGGATAGCCTTATGGCGAACGATAATTCTTGATGACCCTTCGATGACCCGCACATCCAATAAAAGGACTACCTACCCTCTTTATGGTATGGACAACCCATTCAAACGAAAGTCTTGAAGAATAAGAAAGATCCACTCTTAGGGTAGGTGCTCTTAAATGTTTGCTCTATTCAAATTCAAATCAAAAATTCTTTTCCCACTCCTTTTCAAATTACTTTAAAAAAGGCTACGCTTATTTTACAAGCTAAAGTCCTTATTCAAATCCTTTTTCTAAACACACATTACACTTCTTTTCAAACAATTCAAACAAACAAGTGAGCTGAGCAATTAAGAGCCCATGGATAACCATGGATACAAAGGTTGCTTACACATTCCATTTGTATAAGATACCCCCCGAACTCAAAGTCTTTTAAAAGGCCTTTCCTGTTCTTTTTGCCTTTCCAATTGGATAAAATAAAAGTCGGTGGCGACTCTTGCTATCCGCAACATTTCAAAAAAAATAAGTTCTCCCATCGTGTTACAATTAGTCTCTCAGAATCAGAAGGCTTCATCGAGAGAGAGGTTTTCAAGAATAAGAACGAAAAATTCTGATGACTTTAAAGGAAGTCTATAAGAACAAGAAGTATTTTCCACTTGATCTCCATTCTAAGAAGACCATGTTCTGAAAGACACTACAACAAGCTCTCCATGATCAAAGTAGTAAGGGTGTCGATTGCTCAGGTTTTGACTGTGATTTCTCAGAAGCAGAAGTTCTGATAAAGCTCTGATAAGGAAAATGCTTCTTGCACCAAACACTGACATAATTCTCTGATACATAATATTATGGTACTTAGTTTCGTTACAAGTAATTAAATTCAAGATCTTCTATTGACGGCTGGATCATTAATTCTATGGATAAAATCTCTATCTTTGGAAAGGTATTAAATCATATTATTTCAACATTCCTAAAGTGAAAAGTGTGTCTCCCAAACAGTTCAAAATTTTCACTATATATTGATGACACTACTGAAGTTAAAGGGTAGAATACTCACACACAAGCCATCTCAAAAAGCTCTCAATTCACTATTCATTCTTTTATTACTTTTTGTGCATTGTTCTTAAAAATTGTGTATACATCACAGTTGTGATGCAACTTATTAGAAGCATATTTGTAAACACATAATATTAAATTTTGTTGTATTGTTCCTTGAGAAACTGGGTTGTGGTTTATCTCAAGAAGACTTTGACGGTTATCATTGTGAAAGTTGTTGTAATCAAGTTTGATTTAATGGATTAAGTTCTCGTAAGAGAGAGGCAAAATCACCTTGGCGGGTGGACTATAGTTTGAGTTCAAACGTACCAAGATAACCAAACGTGTCACAAGTTTTTAATTTATTAAAAATCCAATCCAACCCCCCTTATTGTGTTTTTCGAACCTTCAATTGGCATTAGAGCGCCTGGTACTGGGTGCATACACTTAAACGTGTCAGAAAAAGATCCTAAACGAAAAACACCATGGCGGAACCAGTCAAGAACAACAACAATGACAATCATGATTATAGAGACAAAATCGGTGGTAGACCACCAATGTTCGATGGAGAGAACTTTGATTACTGGAAAGATAGAATTGAGAGTTTCTTTCTAGCTTACGATGCTGATCTCTGGGATATGGTAACTGATGGTTACAAACATCCGATCAATGAAAGCGGTCAGAAGATCGAAAGAAAAAAATATGAATGATCAACAAAAGAAAGAGTTCAAAAATCATCACAAGGCTAGGACTATACTTCTAATTGCTATCTCGTATACAGAATATGAGAAGATCACCAATAGAGATTCTGCAAAAAAAAAAATTGATTCTCTGAGAATGACGCATGAAGGCAATACTCAAGTAAAAGAAACCAAAGCCCTTGCATTCATTCAGAAGTATGAAGCATTCAAGATGGAAGAAGATTAAATTGTTGAAACTATGTTTTCAAGGTTTCAAATTCTGGTGGCTGGTCTGAAAGATCTGGAAAAAGGATACTCCACAGCTGATCATGTAAAGAAACTCATCTGAAGCTTGCCAAAGAAGTGGAGACCAATGGTCATAGCTTTGAAGCTTGCAAAAGATCTGAATGCTATATCTCTTGAAGAACTTATCAGCTCCTCGAGGAGTTATGAGATAGAACTAGAAGAAGATGAACCCCAGAAGAAAGGTAAGTCTCCCGCCCTTAAATCTAAAAGTAAATTTAAAACTATCGCTTTTCAGGCAGAAGAAGAAAGCTCTGGAGGTTCCTCATCAGAAGAAGACGAACTATCTCTCATATCCAAAAGAGTCCAACAACTATGGAAGCACAGACAAAGAAAACCCAAAAATATAGAAGATCTGACGATTACTCAGAATCACCTTTTGGACACAAAAAGTCTAGAAACAATGAAGTTATTTGTTATGAATCCAATGAACCTGGTCACTACAAAAGCAACTGCCTGAAACTGCAAAGGGAAAAGCCAAAGAAGAACTCCAACAAAGAAAAGAAGAAAAGTCTTATGGCTACTTGGGACGATTCAGAATCTTCTGAAGAAGAATCAGAAGATGAGCATGCAAACATTGCCTTGATGAGTCGGAAGTAGAAGAGGTATTCTCTAAAGTTTCTAGATCTAATTTGGAAAATGTTTATAAGAAATTCTTGAAAAATATCAGAAACTTCGAATCAAATACAAAAACCTGAAACATGGTCGAGTATCTGATTATGAGGATTCTAAAAAGATTAAAGCAGAAAATTCTGAGTTAAAAGAACATCTTTTTAAACTTTATAATGAAAACTCGGTTATCAAAGATAAGCTACAACTAACTCAGAAAAAATCTGACTCAAAAGCTTATGTATGTTCGGATAATGTTATTAGAAAATATGATTATGGTTTTCAAAAATTTCTAGCTAAAAGTATAGATCGAAGCAAGATGGCTTTAATGATATATGGAGTTAGTGGAAATACTAGAAAAGGTATAGGGTATTTGAAACCTAAAGGAAAAGAACCATATCAACATAAGAATGTTGACGATATGATCATAAAAATCACACCTTTAGAAACGTATCTTCAATCAGAAGTCCTTAAGGCTGTTAGTGAGAAAGATGGAACTATTTTATTTAATGGAAAAAGGAAAAACGACATTTACAAGATAAAACTTTCTAAACTGAAAAGTCAGAATGTAAAATGTATAATGTCTGTTAACGATGAGTAATGGGTCTGGCACAGAAGATTGGGGCATGTTAGTATGAGAAGGATATCTCAAATTAACAAACTCAATCTGGTCAGAGGACTTCCTTACCTGAAGTTCAGCTCAGATTCTCTGTGTGAAGCATGTCAGAAAGGAAAATTTGCAAAACCTCCCTTTAAATCTAAAAATGTTGTTTCTACCTCTAGACCATTAGAACTTCTTCATATAGATCTGTTTGGACCAGTAAAAAATACTTCAATCAGCGGAAAAAAGTATGGATTAGTGATCATAGATGACTATAGCAAATGGACATGGGTAAAGTTCATAAGACACAAGGATGAGTCACACAACATGTTCTCAAACTTCTGCAACCAAGTTCAGAATGAAAAAGAGTTTAGAATTGTTAAAGTCAAAAGTGATCATGGTGGAGAGTTTGAAAATCATCGATTTGAAAAACTCTTCAATGAACAAGGAATTTCTCATGATTTCTCCTGCCCTAGAACTCCTCAACAAAAGGGAGTTGTAGAACGCAAGAACAAAACTCTACAAGAAATGGCTAGAACCAAGATCAACGAGACCAACATGGCTAAACACTTCTAGGCATAAGCAGCTAACACAGCGTGTTACATTCAAAATAGAAT
The DNA here is from genome assembly GCF_029867415.1 of Vicia villosa. Classification (NCBI taxonomy): domain Eukaryota; kingdom Viridiplantae; phylum Streptophyta; class Magnoliopsida; order Fabales; family Fabaceae; genus Vicia; species Vicia villosa. The sequence goes on along the minus strand of NC_081184.1, from coordinate 57,436,076 downwards.
CTCTATAAGACCTATTCTGGATAAGACTCTCTATGAATTGTGGAAGAACAGAAAACCCAACGTCTATTACTTTCATCCATTTGGTTGTACCTGTTTTATACCAAACACTAAAGATTATCTGAACAAATTTGATTCTAAGGCACAAAAATGTTTAATGTAAGGATATTCTGAACGCTCAAAAGGTTACAAGATATATAACACTGAAACACTTATTGTGGAAGAATCTATAAATATAAGGTTTGATGATAAGCTTGGCTCTCAAAGTCAAAGTAGTGTGAATCTCTTGTAGATATAGAAGTTGATATTGCAGGAACTGAAGGTAGAACTTCTGATAACGTAAGAACAGAAGTTCATCAAATTATAGAAGAAGATAGAATATCACCTCCAGCAACTTCTGAAGAACCCACTCAGAAGAAACACTACATAAGCATCTCAGCACATCCCGAGGACAAAATTCTGGGAAAGGTTGACTATCCAATCAGAACAAGATCCTCATTCAGAAACACTAAAGAATCTCTCATGGGATTAGTATCTTTGATAGAACCAACCTCCATAAACGAAGCTCTACTAGATAATGATTGGATACTAGCTATGCAAGATGAACTAAATCATTTCACTAGAAATGATGTGTGGGATTTAGTTCCTAAACCAAAAGGCTTCAACATTATCGAAACAAAATGGGTCTTCAGAAACAAACTGAATGAAAAAGGAGAAGTAGTAAAAAAATAAAGCACGACTGGTCGCACAGGGTTATAGTCAGCAAGAAGGGATAGACTATATACATAAACCTTTGCTCTAATTGCCAAGTTAGAATCTATCAAACTCTTAATTTCATTTTCTGCCAATAATGACACAACTCTATATCAGATGGATGTCAAAAGTGCATTTCTAAATGGCTACATTGATAAAGAGGTCTATGTGCACCAACCCCCTAGTTTTGAAGATTCAAAACATCCAGAGTTTGTTTACAAACTCAAGAAATTGCTATATGGTCTAAAATAAGCTCCTAGAGCTTGGTATGAAAGACTAAGCAGTTTCCTTTTAGAAAATGGCTTTACCAGAGGGAAAGTGGACACTACCTTATTCTGCAAATCATTTAAAAATGATATTCTAGTTTGTCAAATTTATATTGATGATATTATCTTTGGATCTACTAAAGCCTCCTTGGGCAAAGAATTTGCTAAGAATATGCAGGCATAATTTGAAATGAGCATGATAGGCGAACTCAAGTTCTTTCTAGGAATTCAAATTAATCAAACTTCAGAAGGAACCTATATACACCAAACTAAGTATGTTAAAGAACTTCTGAAGAAATTTGATATGTCTGAAAGTAAACCATCAAAAAACCCCATGCATCCTACATGCATCCGTGAAAAAGAAGATGTAAGTAAGAAGGTAGAACAGAAGTTCTACAAAGATATGATTGACTCTCTTTTATATTTAACTACCTCACGACCAGATATTCTCTACAATGTCTATTTATGTGCCAGATTCCAATCAGATTCTAAAGAATCTTACTTAACAGCTGTTAAGCGAATTTTCAAGTATCTGAAAGGTACTACTAATCTTGGTTTATTATATAGAAAATCCAAAGATTACAAATTAGTAGGTTACTGCGACACTGACTTTGTTAGGGACAAAATAGAAAGAAAAGTACTTCTGGAAGCTTCCAGTTTGTGGGAGAAAACTTAATCTCATGGTCCAACAAAAGACAATCTACTGTTGCACTATTAACTGTTGAAGCTAAATACATAGCCACAACTGGGTGCAGTACTCAGATAAAACTATATGAGAGTAATATTCCTATCCTCTGTGATAATACTTCTGCTATTTGTCTTTTTAAGAACCCTATTTTACATTCTAGAGATAAACACATAGAAATAAAACATCACTTCATTAGGGACTATACTCAGAAGGAGATCCTCTCTTTAAAATTTATCGATACAGACCATCAATGGGCTGATATATTTACAAAACCCCTGCTGAAGATAGGTTTAATTTCATTCTGAAGAATATCAGTATGAAATTATGTCCAGAATGAAAGATAAAATCTATATATTTATGCTCTGTCGGTTGTCACCTCTGATGTGAACTTCTGATCATGTACTTTACAAGCCAGAAGATCTCGATTTTCTAAGCTTATTTCAGGCAGTTCACCAAATCAAACAGTTGTCAACTCAAATTACCAAATCCCTTCAGAGGCTGAACACGTGGTTAGAATCTGAATGGTTGAGACGGTTGAGTTGCTATATTGAGGCTCGAGTCACATCAGTAACTGTTGTTTAAAATATTTTACGCTTCCCATAATATCACTAATCATTATGCTATTGCCCTTTCTTGTTTCCAATTTTTTCAAGATTTATAGGACGCATGCAAATCCTTACATTTATTGCATCAGATTCTATATCTTTTTCTTCTTTTTCCTCCTTCTCACTTTTCTATATATATTCGTCTCCTTGTCAATCCTTAATCATTCCTTTAACCTAATCCTTTTCCACTCCTTAATCCTCTCTTATCCTCTATGGATTCCTAACCTGCTCTTACCATCACCAAAGAAAAATACTTATGGCTAGCAAAAAGTCATGACCACTTCATGGCTTGCTTAGAAAAACAAGGATGGAATGGATATATTGCCATCCTTTGTGGTCCTATCTTCACCAATCTGGTGAAAAACTTCTGGATTCGTGCTTCTATCAACAATGACAATCTCAGCATCTCATCCATCCTCCATGGCATTCTCTTTACCATCACTGAATCATTCATTGCTGAAACCATTGGTTGTCCTTCCAAACCAACTGCTCCATGTCTCACCACCTTTGATTAGTGGAATGCATTTGCCATTCCAAATGATTTGAGCAAAACTGCCAGACGTGTTTTCAATGATCCAGAATTTCTTTCTCCTTCTAAACAAGTCTTGTTTTGATTTGGTCTCTCCAACTTGAAGCCCCGAGGAAACTTTCATAGAATTTTGTCTTCTAGGGATGATCGTTTTCTCATTCATCAACTTGGAAAAGGATGCCCTGTGAACCTCCACGCCATTATCTTTAGTCATCTGAGGGAATCTCTTTTGGCCTTCGGAAGTGATCAGAACTTCCACATTCCTTATGGACGAATTTTATCTGTTGTGTTTGAATCTGTTGGAGCAGTCGATATTCTACAAAATCCAGAATTTCTGGACCATGATGATGTTCTCCTTGTTGAGTGTTGTGAAGCTTTTTCTTTTTAATTGTAATTTTTTTTCTTTTTTTTGGCTCTGTTTCTGCGTAATTCCCTTATTAATGAAGTTTTTTATTGCAGTTTTTATTATTGACAAAAAGGGGGAGAACATAGAATATTTTAAATTCATAGCAGTTTACCCAAACTAATGCCTCAAATATTTCTATTTAATATGTTTGATAAATCATTTATTAAAGAACTGGAAACTTCTGGACTTATAAGCTTCATCCAAACTTCTTTCAAGGACAAAAAATCAGGGAAGTATTCAAACTTAAATCTTCTGATTATTAAACTCAGGGGGAGTTTCTAACTCAGGGGGAGTTTTCTGATATCTGTTATGTTAATTATTTATTCAAAATATATGAGTTTTTGTCATCATCAAAAAGGGAGAGATTGGTAGAACAAAGTTTGGTTCTACATCTTTGAAATAATTTTGATGATAACAAACACATATTTTTAACAAGAACATACATGCTCCCTAATAGTTCCTTTATGGTTAAGAAGTACTTAGCAGAAAATAATGAATTTTCATTAGCAAAAGGCTGCATTGAGGGAAGCTTATAAGAAGAAGAAAGTCTGAACATTAGTCTCTCAGAATCAGAAGGCTTCATCAAGAGAGAGTTTTACAAGAATAAGAACAAAAAGTTCGGATGACTTTGAAGGAAGTCTACAAGAACAAGAAGTATTTGCCACTTGATCTCCGTTCTAAGAAGACCATGTTCTGAAAGTCACTGCAACAAGCTCTCCAAGATCAAAGTAGGAAGGGTGTCGATTGCTCAGGTTTTGACTGTGATTTCTCAAAATCAGAAGTTCTGATAAAGCTCTGATAAGGAAAATGCTTCTTGCATTAAATGCTGACATAATGCTTTGATACATAATTTCTGATACTTAGTTATGTTACAAGTCATTAAATTCAAGATCTTCTATTAACGACTGGATCATTAATTCTATGGATAGAATCTCTATCTTTGGAAAGGTCTTAAATCATATTATTTTAACATTTCAAGAGTGAAAAGTGTGTCTCTCAAACAGTTCCAAAGCTTCACTATATATTTAAGACACTACTGAAGTTAAAGGGTAGAATACTCACGCACAAGCCATCACAAAAAGCTCTCAATTCACTATTTATTCTTTTATTACTTTTTGTGCATTGTTCTTAAACATTAAGTATACATCACAGTTGTGATACAACTTATTAGATGCATATTTATAAACACATAAGATTAAAATTTCTTGTATTGTTCCTTGAGAAATTGGGTTGTGGTTTATTTATGAAGACTTTGATAATTGTCATTGTGAAATTTGTTGTAATCAAGTTTGATTTAGTGGATTAAGTCCTCGTAAGAGAGTGGCAAAATCACCCTGGCGGGTGGACTAGAGTAGTTTGAGTTTAAATGAACCAGGATAACCAAACATGTCACAAGTTTTTAATTTATTAAAAACCCAATCCAACCCCCCTTATTGTTTTTTTCGAACCTTCATTAGAAACTAAATTTTTACATACAAAATATATGTGCTGTTATCTTCAAAACATAGAGACTTATTACCTGAACAAAACTTCTTCTTACAATCTTCCCCCTTTTTGATAATGACCAAAACATGTATTTTAATGGAACAATTTTACAGGGAAATATCATGAAAAATAACTTTTTTGTTAAGAACGATACCCCCCCTGAATCTTAGACTCATGATTTGTTGCTTCTATCAAAATCACCATCTCTTCTCCCCCTTTTTGCAAGAGATATTCGATGATGTCCTTCAGATTCAGATAACCTCAAATCACACAAATGTCAGAGTTTTCAGGTGCAACTCCCCCTGAATGTGTAATCCCTAAAAGTTAATTTAAGCTTGTTTAGAGACGTTCTCTGATTCCAAGACTCACAAAATTAGAAATTTTGAGATATCGGAACATAGAGCGAGATTTCCAGACAGTCTTCCAGATTTTAAGCCTTTTTAGCATTTGGACTTGTTCATCATAACTTGAGTTTTCAAATCTTCAGAGTCACATCACTTCGGAGTCTCTTGAAATTGATTTTCTACTATTCATCAGAACTTATGTAGCACAGAAGCAAGAGATAGGTTCTTCTAAGATTGGTTGCGCCATTTATTAGATTCAGAACCTGCTTTTCAGATTAGACACTTCGCCTAAATTTCAGACTTGATAAAGATCAGATATCCTGACTATGAACCATCTTGGGCAACTCCCCTGGTTCCAATATATCAAATACTATCTTTAGGTCTTGATTCATAAGAACTTTCATTATCAGAGCTTGAGTGATTGGTTCATTTCAGATCCTGATTTCCATTCTGGAAAATCCAGTGCCTAAATGACATCTTTCAGAGCCTAATTTACAATCTCTAAGGCTTGGTTGCTTAGAGTTTGGTTTGTAAGATATCTTCTTGGAGTGCCAAGGTTCGTCTTGACATAACTTCTGATCCTAAATTCTCTTTCTGATGTTTGCAGACAGTCTTTGACTTCTGATATGCTCATTTTTTCTGACACACGTATTTGAATGAAAACTTTGTCTTGGCTGCTTCCAGGAAATCTTGAATTTTGAGTGTTCCATTCTTGGTGTCTTCTGATCTCTCTTTGATTCTGAAAATTCTTCAGCTCCAGTGGAGTACTCCTATCTTAACATGTCTAAGAATGCCTAGTGAACTTGTTTAGAGTTCCTCGGTTATCGACAAATAAGCAGCATCTTTTCTGATGGACAAATCTTAGGTTTTGATTTATGCTTGAAAGCTCGATCTTGCATGCTGATTTCTGATGTTGGAGTATTGGTTCTGACTTTGACTCCTTCTAATTACTTGTGACTCCTAAAGCAGCAGCTTGTTGAAAAGTGCACAGTAACTTCTTTTGATGATCAATCAACAGCAAATAGTATTTCTGAGTTGCCTTGCTTGTTTCTGATGATTCTTTGCGGACAGCAATCCAGAATCTCCTTGAACATAATATCTGCACACTCAAGAAAACTATTAGAAACTAAATTGTTACATACAAAATATATGTGTTGTTATCTTCAAAACATAGAGACTTATTGCCTGAACAAATCTTGTTCTTACATATATATCAGTAGCAAATTGTAACACTCAATTGCTTTGTATTAAACATCAATTAGAGGATTACTATTTTAAAGGGACTACTATTCCTATTTTGTGTGATAACTAGTGGGATACCCGTGCGTTCGCACGAGTACGGATGTGGTACACTCATTTGTTTTAGATGATTTATTTTGTATAGAAAATAAAATAGGATAGTTAAATAAAAATTATATGAAAAAATAAATATAAATATATGAAGGAAGATTGATACGCGCATTGTTTCTAAAATATAATTAAAATAAAATAACTTTTTTTAAAATAGATAATAAATCGGTGCCTATAATTATTTCAATATATAAATATATTTGAATCATATTATATATATATATAGGGCATATCTAGTGAAAATGAATAATAACCGTTAGATTGAAAAATGAATGGTTGCGATTAAATTGTGATCTTTAAAAAATCATGTGTCATTAAGAGGAAAGAGAAATGATTAATTAAATTTTAAAAAATATCTTTTAATCTCAACCATAAAATATAAATCCAATGATTGTTATTACATTCTCATATAACTTATTCATTCTCATATGATGTGTTATATATATATATATATATATATATATATATATAATTAAACCAATAGTAAAGTTGTTCTATTATTATTCAGTATTTTTATCAGTAACTTCATTTTCCTGTTAATATTCAATATTTTGATTAATAACTTCATATTTCCGTTAATATTCAATAGTTTGATCAATAACTACATGTTCTTGTTAATATTCAATATTTTAATTAGTAAATTCATGTTCTCGTTAATATTCAATGGTTTGAGCAATAACTTCATGTTTCCGTTAATATTCAATATTTTTATCATTAGCTTTATGTGAAACAGTTGCACGGGTACCACTGTATTACGCGTAATTTTTAAAAATATTGTATCTTAAATTTAAAAAAATGTCAAAACAAAGCTGTTATGGACCGGCCCAATCTAATCAATTGGGCCATTCCCGCCTTCGGCCCAATATGCGTCAGATCACACGTGGCGGTTTTCGTCTGACCTGACCGGGAAAACTTGCCAAGTAATCGACCACGAGGACCTCTCGTGCTCGACAAACAACCAGCCCACGCGTCTCCTAAATATCCGCCCTAGAAGGAGGAGTCTAATCCGCTCAAAAAACATCCTATAAATAGCCCTCTACATACAGAGGGCGAGGTAATCTTTTCCTACCCCAAAACTCTCTCACTTTGTGGTACCTTGTGGAACATATACTTACTTTGGCATCGGAGTGCCTTGCAAGTACAACCCCCTTTTTTCTCACATCCATCATCCCGAACTTCAAGCCTTCATTGTTGCTGGCCACCTGATATGCTCGATAAGATCAGTGGCGCCGTCTGTGGGAAAACTAGCTCCCCCGTTCCTCTTTTTGCACCTTCTTGATTCATTCTTGCCTCCTGCAAGAACCCAGGAACCAAAGCTTTAATCAAATCATTACTCATGGCCGGCAATAACGAAGATCCCTCTTCCTTAGACGCTGCAATACTCAAGAAAAACGACATCTTCGTCGTTCTGCCTTCCAAAAACACCGTCCCTCGAGATGGTGTCACAGCGTTCCCTTCCCCTAAAGATCTCCAAGATGATCAATCTCATCGTTTTGAAGATACAAGCGAGAAGGACAACCACGAAGAAAGTCTGGGCATCCCTTTCCTCTCCAAAGGACATACTCTTCAAGACCAGACCATAAACGCTAATCTAGCTGCTCTTGCCCAGACCAATGCGCTCATATAGCAACAAAGTGACCGAATTGGGGCCCTCGAGCAGAAGCGCAGCTCAAAAACGCCCCCGATCATAAAACTCGTTCTCGACGCGAGTTAGTCACCGAGAAACGCCCTCGTTCCCCCTCCCCCAGGGAGAATGCGGATCCACCTTCCAAGAAAGGGTCGAGCGACCAACGTTCCCGACACCGTTCACCGTCCCCTCGGCCAAGAAGGAAGTCTAGATCACCCCGACAAGGCACAACGACAACCGGAGGCAACACATGCGTAGCCAGAGCCGATTGTTTTCTCCGTCCCCCAGCGACGACGAAGAGGAGCGCCATGGTCCTCTATCCCAGGCAATTTTAGAGGCTCCCCTGCCAACCGGTCTAGAAAAACCTCCTCCGCTGGCCACCTACGACGGGACAACCGATCCGGACGAACATATCGAGAACATCGACGCCCTTCTCGATTACAGAAGAGTTCCCGGTGCCATTAAATGCCGTTTGTTCCCGACCACCCTGCGCAAAGGAGCCATGACCTGGTACAAAAGTTTGTCTGACGAGTCCATCACATCATGGAAGGTGCTCGGAAAACTATTCTCCAGACACTTCACGGCCTCTCGAAGACACCCCAAGTCAGAAGCCTCCATGGAAGCCATTATCCAAGGGAAGGACGAGTCTCTACGGGCTTACATAGAAAGATTTAACAAAGAGGCCGTACAAGTATCCACGACAGCCCATATGAATAAATTCCTGCTCGAACGAGGTCTCCGACCACGTTCGGACTTCACTAAAGCCGTCGGAATCGAAACACCCGCTACCCTGGACGAATTCTTTCTCAAAGCCCAAGCCTACATAGAGTATGAAGAGAAAGAAGCAGCCCACGCAGTCCGCAATTCCAAGCACGAAGAGAGTAGTAAAAATGCACGCCAAGATGAGTCTCGCCGAGGAATTGACAAAAAGAAAGATGATAAAACTCGGGACTCTAAGGACTACAAAACTCCCGCGGGAAATTCCAAGAGTACACCCCGCTGAACGCTTCGAGGGAGCGCATTTTGAACGAATGCGCAAACGCTGAGTTTTAGACGGACAAGGTCTGGTTCCCAAAGAGCATGCCCACCCGGCCAAACGTGGATAAATCGAAATTTTGTAGATTCCATAAAGGCCACGGGCACAATACTGAAGACTGCATCCACCTAAAGGATAGAGATATTAATCAGGGAAGGGCACCTGAAACAATACGCAAAAAAGCAAGAGGAGACCAAAGAGGCTAAACTAATCACCGAGGAAAAACCGGCGGAGGACACACCCGCCATGCAAGTGGCCATGAGCGTTACCAAGCCGAGAGATTTCTATTTCCCTGATTGGGCCAATGCGGCAACCACCAACTCCTCCAACAGCGCCTGGGAGATGTTCCCGTCCGCAATGGTTATATCCGGCGGGGGGTTCAGCAAACTAACCGTCGGATCCGTGAAACATAAATTCGAGAAACTAATCTCGGCCAGCGCGAACATAGCCTCGACCTTCGACCACGCCAAAGGCAGTCCTTCCTTAATATCTTTTTACAAAGAAGAGTTGCTCGGAGGAGCACCTAACGCGACCATCCCCCTCCTCATCCGAGCTCGGATGGCTAATTTTGACGTGCGGCGCGTATTGGTCGACCAAGGAAGTTTAGTGGATATCATGTACTCCCAACTTTTCAAAACACTGCAGCTGAACGACAGTCACCTTACCCCATACGTAGGGTCGGATTTACAAGGATTCAACGACACGGTAACCAAGCCATGGGGGTTTATGGAGCTCATAGTTTTGATCGGATCGGCAGGAGCCACAAGGGCAGTGAAAGCCCAATTTCTGGTCATCGACTGCCCATCAATATACCAGTGCATCCTCGGACGCCCCACTCTGGCCAAATTAATCGCGGTCCCCTCAACCGTGCACCTTAAGCTTAAATACTATACAACTAAAGGAGATGCTTTGAAGCATCTGCCAAAGGCCTATGTACGTTGAAAACACCAGCTCAAGACAAAGGGGCAGCCAGCGTAATCTCCGAGACCAACAAATCAATGCCCCTCATCGACAATGTCGACCTGGACAGTCGTTTTATGGAGACCCCGAGCAGAGCATAAACCCAAGAACAGCAGAAGGGATCCTCCGACCGATTCCAGGTGGAGACTTAGAACTCGTGTCCCTCGGAGCAGATCTGACCAAAGGAGTAAAAATCGGAGCAGATCTGCCGGACCTGGCCAAGAGACAACTCAAAGCTTTCCTCTGCGAAAATGCCGACCTATTCGCATGGAGCGCCGCCGAGATGCCGGGACTCGATCCAGAAGTGTCCTACCACCACCTGACTATCGACCCCGCCTGCAAGGCCGTCGCCTAGAGAAGAAGAAAACAATCACCAGAGAAAACAGCCGCGGCCGAACTAGCTGTAAAAGACCTAGAGGCCAATTTTATATCTGAAGCCAAGTACACCACTTGGCTCTCTAATGTTGTACTTGTCAAAAAATCAAATGGAAAATGGCGCATGTGCACTGACTACACAGATCTTAATAGGGCTTGCCCAAAAGATGCTTATCCTCTTCCCAATATAGATAAACTAGTAGATAATTCCGCCGGTTTTAAATTACTTTCATTTATGGACGCATATTACGTAATGCCCTTCGGTCTGAAGAACGCCGACGCGACATACCAGCGCATGATGAACAAAGTATTCCGAACAGAGATAGGTGATATGCTCGAAGTCTATATGGACGATATGATCGTCAAATCCCAACGGGAAACCGATCACGCCGCCCACCTTAAAGTGGTTTTCGAGAAAGTGTAAAATGAGATTCAACCCAGAAAAATGCACATTCGGCGTCCGCGCAGGAAAATTCCTCGGCTTCTACTTAACCGAAAGAGGAATCGAAGCCAACCCGAATAAATGCAGGGCCTTCTCGGACTTGCCCACTCCAAATTCGAAGAAGTCAATCCAACCCTTGAGCGGCATGCTCACATCATTATCCAGGTTCGTGGCCAAATCCGCTCAGCATGCCTTGCCACTATTCAAACTCCTGCGCAAGGAGACCGCCTTCGAATGGACGGAAGAGTGCGAACGCGCCCTCTCCCACCTCAAGCGAGCACTATCCAGCCCACCAATTTTGTCTAGGCCAGAAGCCGGAGAAATCTTATACCTTTATCTCGCCGTATCCATCGAGGCCGTCAGCGCGGCCTTGATACGAGAAACCCCAGAAGACCAGAAACCCATTTACTTCACAAGAAAAGCACTCCAAGGCCCCGAGATCAGATATCAGCAGATCGAAAAGGCCGGACTTGCGTTAATAACCGCGGCCCGAAGACTCATACACTATTTCCTAGCACATACCATAGTCGTGCGAACCGAGCAACCCGTGAAACAACTGCTTTCACGCCCCGACATTGCCAGAAGGATGCTCCGTTGGTCGTTGGAACTTGCGGAGTTCGACATCAAATACGAAGGAAGAAAAGCCCTTAAAGCACAGGTCTTGGAAGATTTCGTGGCCGAAATGGCTTTCCCCAAAACAACAAACAACAACGCCCGAAGATGGACCTTATACGTGGACGGTGCTTCAAGCTCAACTGACAGCGGAGCAGGGATCATTCTTGAAAATGGATAAGGAACCCTCATATAGGTATACCTATCACTATCATTCCCAACGTCCAACAACCAAGCCGAATATGAGGCCCTGCTTGTCGTGCTACGCCTTGGAAACGACTTGGAAGCCGAAGACATTGAGGTGTTCACCGACTCTCAATTGGTCGCATCCCACATCTCAGGCGAATATCAGATCAAAAGCGAAGCCCTCGCCGAATATTTGGCCCTCATAAAAGAAAGATTGGCCCGATTTAGGAGCGCCAAAGTAAAACACATCCCAAGGGAACACAACTCTCGGGAAGACATCCTATCAAAACTGGAGAGCACGAGAAAGAATGGATGTAACAAATCCGTAATCCAGGAAATATTGCCAAAACCCAGTACAGAGACCTCATCTTCACTCTCACTCGTAAGAGCAATTGGGGACGCGTCCTGTTGGATGACCCCCGTATACAATTACCTAACAAGTGACCTCTTTCCCGCTGATCCGAAAGAGGCCTCCACCATCCGAAGGAGAGCCTGCTCGTACGTCTTAGTCGAAAATCACCTCTACCGACGAGGATTTTCCATACCCCTCCTCAAATGTATAGACGAGGGCACAGTTCCCCACATACTCCGAGAGATACACGAAGGAATCAATTCCCAACATCTAGGAGGAAGATCACTCGCTCGTTAAGCCCTCCGAGCAGGCTACTATTGGCCAACAATGCAAGACGACGCCAAAGAATACGTGAAGAAATGCGACAAATGCCAACGTTTAGGGTACATGCACCTCGCACCCCCAACGAACTCAAGTCCTTATCATCTCCCTGGCCATTCGCGTGGTGGGGGATGGATCTCCTCGGTCCATTTGTGACCGGAAGCAATCTGAACAAGTACCTAATAGTTGCGGTCGACTATTTCACCAAGTGGATCGAGGCCGAGCCATTGGCCAAAATCACATCCTTGAACGTACTCCGCTTCTACAAAAGAAACATCCTCTCCTGGTTCGGGGTACCATTGGCTATCATCACTGACAACGGCACCCAGTTCACAGACGGGCGTTTCCAAGAGTTCGTCATGAATTTGGGAGCGAATCAACATTTCGCGTCGGTCGAACACCCACAAACAAACAGGCAAGCAGAGGCTGCTAACAGAGTAATTTTGAGGGGCCTCAAAAGAAGACTATACGAGATAAAAAGTGGATGGGTAGAAGAGCTGCACCGCGTCCTGTGGGCCTATGGCAGCACCCCACATTCCACTACCGGGGAGACCCCCTTCCGACTGACATACGAAACGGAGGCTGTGATCCTCGTCGAAATACATGTGCCCTCGAGACGCATCAAAGAGCCACTCGAGACAGAGGGCAATATCGAGGCAATCAGGGAAGAGCTCGACCTGGTCGAGGAAATTCGCACCGGGGCCACTCTACGCGAAGCTTTACTCAAGCAAAAAATCGCCCTAAGACATGACGCAAAGGTCATTAAACAGGAATTTAAAGTAGACAACCTAATGCTAAAAAGAAACCACAAAGATTCCCGAGAAGGAAAACTGGCCGCGAATTAAGAAGGCCCCTAACGTGTCCGGGCAAGGACAGAAAATGGGGCATACTACCTGGAGAACTTGCAAGGAGAAGAACTCGCTCGACCTTGGAACGCTGAGAAACTCAAACAATACTATAGCTAAAATAAAGGTGCGGCCCAGTACGAGCCAAGCGCCTCTGACTAAAACAAAATAACGGGAGCCCGCTCTTTTAATCGAGCAGACTCTTTGTTCTTCAAGGAACCCTAAATACAGAGTATCCCCGTCGTAAACACGTACCATGATGGCAGAACGCCCCGCTCGTGAAGGGACCGTTCACGCCATGAGCCCCGGAGCTCAATACAACGAAATTCGAGACTCACCATATGCCAGGCACATGTCCCCGGTAATCGACCACAGTTTCTCACAAGTGCGATCAACACTGTATAGTCGAGCAAAAAACTCCCAAAAATGCAAAATAAACTGCAAAACAAAACAAGATTACTTTATTTATCATTCATACAAATTACAAAACAGATATCGAATAAAAGGGAAACGCTTCACTCCTTCTGACGAGCAAACTCCTCTGAATGAAGGTACTGGTACCAATCTTCATCCCATTCAGTCTCGGAACCATCTATCTCAACCACGCCTCTTACCCCCGTCACCCGAGCACGAGCATTCGAATTCACAGAGCTCTGAGAACGGGTAGCAGAACTACTCGAAGTCTTCTTATCCTTCATCTTCTTCCCTCCGCTAGAACGCGACGTCGAAGACACATGCTTTTCCTTAGCTCCTCCCATTCCTGCAAAAAATGAAGAAAGAAGAGGTCCACGAGACCTCCTTTTATAAGGGAAGAAGGGGAACAATAATCTTGGGAAACGAATATGCCTTTAATAAATAAAGACATTGGAAAATGATAACACTCTTTCCAAAAAATCACTACGCATGCACACAGATTCCAAGGAAATAGCAAAAAACATTAATACTTAAATAAATACGGGCAAAAGCCCGATGAAGTGCCCAACTACGGCCGTTAAGACCGAGCTGGTGAGAATACTTACAAATTAAGAATGGGGGGCATATCCCTCAGAATAACACTTACAAAATCAAAGCACGCAGGCCCAAAACATTCAAAACACATAAAAAGAAAATCTTCAAAGCAAGGTGTTCCAGCGATGAGAGGCCTCCCTAACCGAAGAAGACATCATTGTTCCATACAGAGTTCTGAAGAGCAAGGTGTATTGACCTTGCACGTCCACCAGAGCAGCCTCCTTTTCGTTCAGCCGAGCCTTCACAGCGTCCAGTTCCTCGCCCTATTCTTTCAGCAGCTGGTCCTTCTCCTCCAAGGTAGAGGCCTTCATCTTGACCTGCTCCTGAAGAAACCTTGTTGCTTCCGCTGACAAAAGCGCCGAGCAAGCATAGAGAGTGGCCATTGTCGCTACTGCGAAAATTAATAGAGTCGCCACTAACATATTTATCCTGAAAAAGGAAGGGAATGCCAGCAAACCACAAAACGAAACAACGGTCTCACGACCAGAGAAGAGGGTAAGGGAGTCTGTTACGCGAGGGGAAGGTATTAGCACCCCTCGCGCCCATCGTACTCGATGGTATCCACGCATGTGTCTAAATCTATGGGTGTGTAACAAATCTACGCTAATCTGGACTAAAATGAATGCAGAATGTAGGGAAAAGAAAGGATTATGCTCGCACGGGCCCTACCCCGCTGCCTACGTATCTGTTTTGCAGAATCAGAGCTACCGTAGCTCGGCTAACTAATTTCTGTTTGTTTTGTGTTTTTTAGGTGAACGAGTTACATTCACACTCCGCTGCTCGACCTTTGGAGACTTATGTTGGGAATGGAGCGGAAATAACAAGCTCTTAAGAAAAGAAAATCAAAGAGTGTGGTTTGTGTTTTAAAGAATGCATGAGGAAGACCTAAGCTAAGGGGGAAAGTTTGCTACCTAATGTTATCATACAAAGGGTACAAGTCTAAACTAAGCTAGCAACCTACGGGGGAAAAGGCAAAAGCACACAATGAGCACACAAACGAGCATCCGCTCGTAAAGCAAACAAACCAACGGTACTGACCGAATGGTAGAAAAGCGGTCCCGCCATAGCCAAGGGGAGCAACTCAACCCAAGTCAACCAAGCATTAGACCTCGTGAAAATGATCGGGCCATAGACAAGAGGGCGGACCCCTCTCAGCAACCAAGCCGTCACGGATCGTAAAGGAAAACGGTGCGTGCGTACACCGAGCATCAACGTCAAACAACGCGAGCTATAGGAAATGCGGGGGTCCGACTGCATGAACCCTTTTCCTGACATACTCGATAACAAGATCTTGTGCAGGTTCAGAAGCGAGCAACACGTAGCGTGTGCATACTGAACAGACTCGATGAGACTAGGCGGGGGTTGATTGCTAACCCTTTCCGCATGCCTTCCATGAGGACTTAACGGAGTGCCATATAGGACTTATTACACCGTGACTCCCTGCCGCAAAGCACAAATATAAACACACTAACAAAAACAGAGCCTCTTTCGAGGGCTTGGCCAGATGCATGTCTAGGTCCTACTTCTCATGTTAAAGGATGATGCGAGAAAGCGATAAGGTGCAAGAGAAATAAAATGAAACGGAATCAATACCAAACGGATGATGATCCGTAAGCTAAAGCGAAGAGAGTGAGTAAATTAGGATCCCGCGAGCGAGCTAGCAAAAGTAACAGCAAACATGTCAGCACTCCGATTAAAATCCGCATAAGCAATCAAGAGTCGGCGCGATGAAAGTAAATCACGCGCCAACGTGTGCATCGGGCACAACGAATACCATACACCTGCAAGGGAAACAGAAATTCGGACAAGCAAGTATAATGATAAAGGATGCGTGTAGAAACGCGAATCAGAGATAGGATAAATGTCGTGTCCCGCAAATAAAGTGGAACACGAGAGCGGGCATCGACCAGAGCCTCCATGTTGCCTTGCATACTAGCACACACGTTAGAGATAACAAGACGCCGCAATCGGAATTGCGTTATTGAATTATAAGTTGAACCGCAAATGGATAACGGAATAGAAAGTGAAAACATAACAAAAGCGAATAAGAAGAAACATGAGATAGTATTCAAAAGCAAATCAAATATGTACACTAAAACTACGGAAGCCAACACAAATATTTACATGCACAACGGTACACCGAAACGGCAAAACCGGGTAAAAACAGTGAAAACTAAACTCGTCAGAATTAAGCCAAAATTTTATGGTAAGCTAAAAACGTGCTAAAGAAGTCAACTATGCAATCAGAATTTACAAAATCGGCCCGAAAGCGCGACTTTCGGGACAGGGGCAGTAGCAAAAACGGTAAAAAAAGTTGGCCGAAACCGAGAATAAACTGCACAAACAGCTCCGAAAATATTATTACGTATGAAAAACATTATTCACATGCTCAAAAACTAATCACGGTTTAAGAGTTATGACATTTTTAACGGAACCGACACACCGCGCGCCTTACGCTTAAAACGGGTAAAACACAAGCAATACTCATGACAGCAAAGTTTCAGCAACCAAACATCATTTATTAGCACATGGAAATAACATTTTGTCACTTAGAAACAAACCACAATCCATACCAACCAATTTTTGTTACAAATGCATCGAAAATTATGTTTTGTTTAAGAAATATGGAAGTGAAGTGTAGTATGATTGAACCACAAACATGCTGCACCAGAAAAGTGTGAAAAAGAGTCCCATAAAGTCATTTGAAACACACATGAACACAAGGAAATGGATCAAGGCATTTAGCATGAGATAGCATATATGTGTGATCGAAATTTAAGTGAAAATTTTGTGTTATAAACCTCACGGGACAGCAACGTCACAACTTGTGAAACCCAAGAAAATTGGCTTAAGAGTGCGCAAACACGATACCGAGTGGTTCACCATCGAGCAATTAAATGCAAATAAGTATGAGAGGAAAGTTAAAGCACAAATCACACATTAGAGACTAAATGGGACAGCAACACACATTCGTGTTGAAACTCGTGGAAAGAACACCGAAATTGGAATTTTAGCATACGATTCAACATTTAACGCACAAGCAATCATGAATGAACATCGGATGAAATAAGGCGAGCGAACTATCACGTATTTTGACTTTCGGTACAGCAACAAAACATTCAAAGAAAACTCACCGAATCGATTTCAAAACTCACAAATTAACTTTCACAATCCTTTAATATTCAACACTATGCAAGAACAAACATGCTCACCATAAAAGAGATATCTAAAATGCAAACTCACATGGGACAGCATACATACTGTCATGAAATTAATCTCAAAAACAACCTTGGGTTAAAGAAACATGGTAACAACTCATGCAATCAGCAATTAGACCATTTAGACGATTAATTCCGTGGTAATTGAAGCACACCAACATGAACGCACACACAATATCATCACGACATGAATTCCCTTAAACTTAGACAAACTCAATAGAAGTTGCTAACAATCCACATAACCAAATACGACAGCAAAAACAATTCAATCATTGAAACACCTAAACTCATTTCCATTTCATTTCAAGAATTCAACGACACAAAGAAACTAAACATGCTAACAACTGCCACGGTCCTCACGGTTGAATCATTACTCTCACTAAATCCTATGGAACATGCTTGAATTCTCATCCACACATAACTACAACAACACTAACAATCATTATCACAATCCGGAACTTATAAACAAGAACAATTACACGTCAACCTCCTTAAGAAATTATCCATGAATATTGACAACAACATTTAATTAACACTTTAATCTCAATTCAAAGTAAGGCTCATCATCACAATTCACACAAACATTTCTACAAGCATGTGGAATGCATAAGTTCATACAGCCACTTCCTTCATCCATTAAAGTGTCAAAGATATCGTTAATTCATCCATTCACAAAGTAACATCATCATCCGCAGTGCAACAACAACATATGATATTCATCATCATCAACAATTAACGAATTAAGCAACAATTTCTTCATAATCATCAATCATATTAAGGATCCAAGAGAATTTACCGAATCAACGAGAGCTACGAACTGGAAGGAAGATCACCGCTAGGTTCACAAGGGAGAAAGAAGGAGATCACCAGTCGTCGGAAGTCATGGATGAGTTGTGGCCGGAACTCGTCGTCGGTGTTGTGGTTCAGTCAGCGATGATGATGATAGGCAGACGGCGGCCAGAACAGAAGAGAAATCACTCGGGAGATGAGAGAGATTGGAGAGGATTGCTCGACGCTTTGATCATTTTTGTTCTTTATTGTTCTTGAGTTTACTATGAATTTAGCGATGAAAATTGATGAAAGTTTATGAGTATTTGTGGTTTTGATTTTGAGATAATTGGGATAGAATAAGAGAAAGTGTTTTTAGAATTTTTGGGAGAATGGAAGTTATGAGAGAAAAGGAGGGAAAAAAGTATATATAGTTTAAATGGTGAAATGTCAAAAGTGCCCCCGACGTATCTCTTTTTTTGCTCATTTTCGGGAAAACGTGAATCGGTGCGAAATTTAGAAATAAAACAAACATCACTATGAAGATGACCAAATTTGTGACTCGTAGCCGCGAGAATCGTCTCAATCCGACAAACGGTGAGGAAATTATGCACGTTTGAATGACGAGAAAAATCGGTTCATCTGGTGCGACTGTGCAGAATTTTGCGAGTACCGTTCAAAGAACGTGATAAAACTCAAACTTCGGCTCGAAATATGACTTAGCATGTGTGACAAAGAATCAAAGCTAACGAAATTTATGAGAAAATGCCGCCAGAATGGACTTCATACGATAAAAATCGAAGAAGTTATGAATTTTCGAACTAGGCGCGACATATTCGAAAACACATTTTTTACCGAAAGATTGCGACGTTCCTTAAAATGCTGGGCACTTTTAGTGCATAATCGGCCTATGGTCCAAACATATGAAATCTTGGTAATGATGGCACGGATCCCCAGTTAAATTTTCAAACGAATCCGACTGGCGGATTAGGAGATATGAATTTTTTACTGTCCGAAAACCTGCGGTTCAGCACCATTTTTCACTGTGAAACCTCGATTAATTTGAAAATTCGACAACCTTCCTCAAAGAATTGGATTCCGAGCCGAACACGAAAGTTGTAGATAACGTCGAAACAGTCGAGGCGTTGCGGGAACCCAGCTCACATCACCTTCCAAATAGGACTTGTGAATTTTCTCGTATTTATACTGTTTAAACCATTTTTCACACCTTATTTTCTTAAACTCATGAAAACTCTTTATTATTTTTCTTCAATTTTTGAATGACGAAATAAACGTCATTATTAACTTACAGCTCAAATAAAGAGGGCAAATTTTGGGGTGCAACAGCTGCCCCTATTCAAACTTCTTGAACCTGACGAGTGAGAAATGAAAGTTTCGAACCGTTGAGGTGGAAGGAGATTGAATACCAGAATGAACTCGAAAATTTGCGCTCTTGATCAATAGAAGATTCCATCTTGCAATAAGAAGGAATGTACCACCCCGCAGGCAGGGGGAAAAACTTCAGTTGATATGGATAATTAAGTAGCTCCAACTTGCGATAAGAAGGAACAGGCAACCCCACAAGCAGGGGGAAAAAACTTCAATTGATCTTGATAATTAAATAAGTTCCAACTTGCGATAAGAAGGAACGGACAACCCCACAGGCAGGGGGAAAAAACTTCAATTGATATGGGCATCAAGAGAAGGAACATCTCGACTGATCTGGGCATCAGGCGTAGCAGATGTCTTCCGAACAGGAATCGGGGATAGATGTCTAAGTCGATCTGGGCATCGAAATGAGATATTCCGGCTGATCTGGGCATCAACGGGTAGTAAGTATCTCTGGTCTGGGTACCAAGGCGACATCTCCATCTGATGCAATTAAATCATCAGGCAGATATTCCAACTGATCTGGGTATCAGCGGCTTGCTCCTTCGTAAGATCGACGAGATCCGGAGGCGGTTCCCTCAACTGAAAGTCTGGTTTATCAGGAATAGGAACAATATCTCTTCCGAACTGTGTACGCCGGGAAAGGAAGTCTTTAACTGATCTAGGCTCGATGCTAGAAAATAAGTAGAACAATCCTCTTCTGAATGAAAAAGTCAATCAGGCAGATATCTCCATCTGATATGGGTATCAGTGGCTTGCTCCTTCGTAAGATCGACGAGATCCGGAGGCGGTTCCCTCAACTGAAAGTCTGATTTATCAGGAATAGGAACGAATATCTCTTCCGAACTGTGTACGCCGGGAAAGGAAGTCTTTAACTGATCTGGGCGCGATGCCAGAAAATAAGTAGAACAATCCTCTTCTGATTGAAAAAGTCAATCAGGTAGATATCTCCATCTGATCTGGGTATCAGTGGCTTGCTCCTTCGTAAGATCGACGAGATCCGGAGGCGGTTCCCTCAACTGAAAGTCTGATTTATCAAGAATAGGAACGGATATCTCTTCCGAACTGTGTACGCCGGGAAAAGAAAACATCTTCAACTGATAGTAAGCATCAGGACTGGGCAGATGAGTTCTTCTTCTGAACGAAAATAAATCGTCAGGACGTAGATATTTCCAACTGATCTGATGCATCAGCAGGCTTGCTCCTTAGGAAGATCTTGGGAGATCCGGAGGCGGTTCCTTCAACTGAACTGGAATCAGGATAGGAACAAATATCTTTAACCGATTTGAGGGCATCGGGAATAAGAATGCATTCAACTGATCTGACGATGCCAAGATAGGAAAACAAACTTCTTCTGATTAAGACATCAGGATAAGCGCCTGTAATGATTAGGCGAGTTGCTCTCTGGGAGGCATTTTGAAACTTGATAACTTTCCTGTAGAAAGAAACAAATATGATATGATTTATGCATGATGCATGTATGAATGTTTATTGAATAACGTTCCGGAGAAGGAAGACGCTACACGCTTTTGAGAATGCTATGCAAATGATGCATGATTCAGACGCTGCTTAGGGAAACAGCGGAGGAGCACTGAATTGCTGAAGAAGTCCTGGGGAGAATATGGAACTCTGCGGGGAGGACAAGATGAGTGACCAAGGGTCATCATTGTGAGCTTGCAAAGATGGATCAGGAATCTGCTGGAGATGATCAAATCTAGATGCGAGCTCTGCTTGGGGAATAGATCTTGCTTAAAGATAAGAACATCCCAATTAACTGCTTGGGGAAGACCCTGGCAACTTCATATGGAGAAGCAAATTCTCGACACCCTGGGGATGTGAAGATAAAGACAAGTTATGGAGACAACTCTGATGGGGAGTGACCAACTTGCTCGTGTAGGACGCACTCCGCTGGGGAAATCCTTTACGGAGAACAGATTCTGGTGAGGGTGCAAGTGAAACTCTGCTGAGGAAAGACTCAGTGGGGAAGATGAATACTTCTACTTAACGATCCGCTAAGGAGATTAGAAATCCACTGGGGATAAGGCATTCGGCATAAGAACCTCTTGTTAAGATCACTCCGCTGGGGAATGGGATAACTCTCCTGGGGAAAGCAGGTCAATCTGTTGGGGAGAGAGACACTCTACTGGGGAAAGTGAGGCATTTGGGCAAGGAACCTCATTAAGAGCTTGCTGGGGAATCAGATACCAATCAATCATGATTCAACTGGGGAAAATATATTCCACTGGGGAATAAGGCTTCTGAAGCACGGAGATTGCATTGAGATGTGCTTTGCTGAGGATATGAGAATCTTGGAATAAAGAAAGTCTCATTTGAATGTAATCAGCTGGGGAATGAGAATCTCTCATTAGGAAGCACACGGCTGGGGAGTGAGAATCTCTCACTTGGATAGATATGCCATTGTGCTGACATGGTGTACTCGAAAGGATGTACCTACGAGATAAACAGATGAAAATGCCCCAAAACATAGCATGAAGTCTTCAAGGGGTTTCCTCACATGACAGAGGATAGTGATGCTCACCAACAATGGGCAAATGCAAGAGCAAACAGGTTGTCAGACATCTTGGCTTTGAAACTTTCCAAACATGTAATGGATTCAATGAGCTGACAGGCAAATAGTGATTAGAACGCCAACCAAGTATCGGTTGGAGTATCAAACAGGCATTGATTTTCCGAGAGAGTGCCACCAGGAAGTGGGTTAATGGGTCAAGCAAGTATTGACTTCAAAGGGACCAAACCGGCATTGGCTTTCATAGTGTTCTGAATATTCGTATTGATTGTAAGGATACCAACAAGTATTGGACTTTCAACTTCAGACTGCTGAGGATGACGACCCTGACGGTTCTTAAGTTCATAAGTTGTTTAGCTCACACCTGAACTTTAAACTGAACACCTCCTGATGAGGATAGAATGCCACTGCATAGTGTTTTGCCCCAGCCTTAAGGACCTTCTTGAGATTCGTGCTATTATAGCCAACTTGTCCCAGTATCATGAACTTTGGAACCATGCCCCTGCCTGACTTGTATTGGAGGTAGCTTCGACTGCGCTTGGGTGAATGCCCCTGATTGCTTAGCATTTTGAGAGAGTTTTTAGAATCTTGACTTGATTGCCCCATATTGATTGAAAACTTACTCGATAGAGTATTCAAATGCTTCTGTGCCCCTGAAGGTGATCAGACTTTGAAATATTGCTGCCTCTGCTCAACGGAGTTCGGAAGACAACTTGTCCTTCAGGAGGATAAAATTGTTCATCTAAAGTTTATGATGGAAACTTTCCTGATGTTAAACACCTGTTTATACGCAAAGAATGTTTATTATGAGAAATATAATTCTAATGCAAAGTTCATGTTTGTCTTGAAGTTTAAAGAAACTTTATGAAAGGATGTCTTAACATCGATTTTTTATGAAAGAAAAGATGGTGTGATACCAACTCAAGCGTTTAGCGGATCTCCTAGGAGTCAGCTTACCGTATTCTCATGTATAGTCTGCTTTCGAATTAACCCTGCTTCAGTTAGGACTTTCAAGGGTTGTAACGTGGCCAGGTTCACGGTTTTTAGAAAAAAGGATTGTTAGGCTCAAATGATTTGGTGCCCACCCCCTTCATGATGTTCTCCAGTCCTAAGTTCAGTTAACTTGACACGAGCATCCATCTTTCAAGAGGAATTTGAGATGATTGAGGAATCAATGAGGCGTTCGAACATGGCAGTCACTTTACCTTTTGTTTTTGGTGTCTGATCACACGACTTTGTATTTTTGATGAGGATTTTTATTTTGTAATCCTTTTTCCGCTTTTGCTTTGTTTCCCTAATTTTTGCCTGGACAAATTCTTTTGAATTTTGATTTGGATGTCCAGCGGGATGCCCTAACTTTTTCCTAAGTCACATGCTTTCAACTTGTTGACTTAGAGGGCTCTTTTTCTTTTTTTCTTTTTTTTTACAAGTCGTGTAATCCTGAATCTCAGATTTGTTGGAAGTGATTGTGACTGCTCGAGTCCTTGATTGATGAAGAATTACCATTGTGGTATTGTCATCTTTTAATCTCCTGATGTGAGGGATAATCATGATGTCTCAACCTCTTGAGTTGAGGGATAATCCTTGTGGATTTGACTTTCCCCAACCTTTTGAAAGATAGCCATTGTTGTATCTTTAAATGTGTGCTCCTGATGAATTTCGAATGCTCGATCAGGTTAACTGAATACTACCCGCCCCTGGGTTAAATGTGAGGGTTTTTTTAGAGAAAAGAAACTCCTACTTCGAAAGCTCAGAGGGGTTAACGAAGGTTTCACTCCCTTATATCTCCAGTGTTTGGGAATTTGAAACAATGCCTGTACATCATCAACAGGGTTCTACTCAAAAGCATACCATTTGAGGTTTTTAGTATTATGTTCATCATCCTCCCTTCGGAGTTATCATGCTTTGTGTAGCAAGAGTTAAGTATCACAAAAAGCATAGAAAAACATATAAGAGCAAAATCGAATGGATTTTTTCAAGACAAACATATCCAATGCATTATGATTAGAGTTCAAAAATAAACAAGTTTTGCATGCAACAATATTGAACTGAGCAAGAAAACTTAAACATGAACATGCTAGATGACTTAAGAAATTGCCAATGTTGAGGAGATCCTCTCCGTATGGACTTATTGCTTCAAAAGATCCGTTGAGTCGGAGGAGAACTTCAATTCTGGACCTCAAGTGCGAATGTGATAGCCTTTGAGTCAATCAGGTCTTGAACCTTGTCTCTGAACGGATGACAATCCTCAATCAGATAACCAGGTGCCCCAGCAGGGAGAACACACCAAGCATCAGCATATGTTCATGTAGAACACTTTAGATTACTTCACGGAAGAAGATTTCACCAAAGCCATACAGAAGTTGCAAGTGTCCAGATTTTAGGGATTTGAGCCATGCAAGTGGTGCACAAACTCAAGATACAAGGCGTCTTGCTTATCCCTCGGTCGGGAGCCCCAAAAAATAGCGACGGGAGTTTGTGAATGCTTTAGGGATTTGAGCTGCCAATGATGCAAACTCAAGAACACGGAGTCTTGCTTATCCCTCGTGCGGGAGCCCTAAATATAGGTGCTGAAACAGAAAACACCATCATGAATGGAGGAAACTTGTATTACTATCAGTGAACAACAATAACCTCTGACGCTTGGCTATCAAAGTCCTAACTTGGAACACACAACAGTTGTTATGGAGGAAGCCTCTAGCGATACAAGTTGCAAGTGTGATTCTTATGAATTACTCCTCAAGGAGGAACAAGCATTCTACTTGCGGCAGATGAAATGGGATTTATCAGTAGAAACCATTATGAGTAAACTCAAACATCCCTGCATCGAGCAAGTCTTGGACTCTTTGTAACTTAACACCTTGTAAGGCTTGACATTATGATCAAGTGTCCCAGCATGGAACACACCTAGTATAGTCATCGGAATCAGGAGAGCTATTTGTGGTGAGAAACACCCAAAGCACGAATCTTAACCAACTGAAATTCCAATAAGCCGGGAAGTAACTCAGATATAAGGCATTACAATTCTCATCAACTTGCTTCTCTTACTCTTTCCGTCTTGGTTGACAAGTGAAGGCTACAGACAAGGAAACTCCAGGAAGAGGAGGTGACTCAGGATATGAAACAGAACCTTGAGAATGAGAGGTGCCTTTGCAGATCACTCTTAATTACTGTCTGCCGGAAGAATCTGGCGAAGTCACACGGAATTTGTAAGTGCTTTAGGGATTCGAGCAATGCAAATGGTGCAATGCTCAAGATAGATAGTGTCTTTCTTATCCCTCGTGCGGGAGCCCCAAGCAACTTCAGAGACTTGTAGATACTAACATCATAACCAGGTGCCCCAGAATAGAACTCACACCTAGTGTCATCATCATCAAGCAGAGGATTTGTAGACATCCATACAGTACGGAGCTTAACTAGTTGCAAATAAAGCAAGCATGGAAGCGAATGAGCATAAGACATTGTCTTTTGGTCCTTTTTTGTCGGTGCAAAAAGCGTACCCCTGAGTTTTCTTACTAGGAATCCTTGAGCATGGGCAACAACTTGCATGTCTTCATAAACAACCTCAACTGAGCTTTCATCTTGGTCACCCCACAAAGTTGTTTCATGACTGATCTTTGAGCATACAATAAGAACAGGTCAAATCTCTGAGTCTCGTGAGAGTACCAAGTCTGAATAAGAAATCCTCGATCCTGAACACCTGTTATGCATGAAATGTATGAGATGCATGATATGAATGCAATGCCATGTTCATCCGATTTCCAAGGAATCCTCATGTTTTGATTTTTTTAGAAAGCAAGAGATGGAAAAGCTCGACACGAGGCTTAAAGATACAATTCCTTGGAAATGAAAGGAACATGTTTGCTAGTTATTTTTTGTACATCATTTTTTTTGTAAAGGTAAATATGAAATGATGCAAGGTGGTGGGATTTTGGATGTCTCCCACCGGACATGTCTGGATCTCCTCAAAGTTATATGATCCAGGTTCAAAGGTTCGGCACCAATTCAGAAATCCCCGTAGATCACGGGCCATAATTAATAGAAACAGAACCATATTCATCATAACAGGAACAAAACCACTCGAACAAGAACCACAGTAACCCTCGAACAAGAACAACGGTAGCCCTCGAACAAGAACCAAAGTCACCATCAATGTACCTGTTAAGCAATGATTGATTCCCGCCCCACTCACGGGTAAAATCTAGGCCAAGGTAGGTCAAAAAGCCAACAGAGGATCGAATGTAGGCGTTATCATACGATATTGCCTCATTCCACCAAGCTCTGCCCGTGGATACGTGATCAGATCAATCAGGCATACGCCTTCTGTCCGTCACGGCCACTCTATTCCTAGTTCCTATGGTATCACTCATAGCCTGGGTATTGGGCCTTTTACCTCTTGAAACACCCACCCACAGATAGAAATCCAGACAATCCAGAATATGATGCAGAAAAGTAAAAGCACACATAGAATGCAATGCAAACAGATAAATATGCAAAGCAATAAAACACCCAAAGATAAACACACAAGCGCTAGGATCGACTCGCTGAGTCCGGACCAACAACAGGTCAAGACGTCCCCAGCAGAGTCGCCAGCTGTCGCTACTGCGAAAATTAATAGAGTCGCCACTAACATATTTATCCTGAAAAAGGAAGGGAATGCCAGCAAACCACAAAACGAAACAACGGTCTCACGACCAGAGAAGAGGGTAAGGGAGTCGGTTACGCGAGGGGAAGGTATTAGCACCCCTCGCGCCCATCGTACTCGATGGTATCCACGCATGTGTCTAAATCTATGGGTGTGTAACAAATCTACGCTAATCTGGACTAAAATGAATGCAGAATGTAGGGAAAAGAAAGGATTATGCTCGCACGGGCCCTACCCCGCTGCCTACGTATCTGTTTTGCAGAATCAGAGCTACCGTAACTCGGCTAACTAATTTCTGTTTGTTTTGTGTTTTTTAGGTGAACGAGTTACATTCACACTCCGCTGCTCGACCTTTGGAGACTTATGCTGGGAATGGAGCGGAAATAACAAGCTCTTAAGAAAAGAAAATCAAAGAGTGTGGTTTGTGTTTTAAAGAATGCATGAGGAAGACCTAAGCTAAGGGGGAAAGTTTGCTACCTAATGTTATCATACAAAGGGTACAAGTCTAAACTAAGCTAGCAACCTACAGGGGAAAAGGCAAAAGCACACAATGAGCACACAAACGAGCATCCGCTCGTAAGGCAAACAAACCAACGGTACTGACCGAATGGTAGAAAAGCGGTCCCGCCATAGCCAAGGGGAGCAACTCAACCCAAGTCAACCAAGCATTAGACCTCGTGAAAATGATCGGGCCATAGACAAGAGGGCGGACCCCTCTCAGCAACCAAGCCGTCACGGATCGTAAAGGAAAACGGTGCGTGCGTACACCGAGCATCAACGTCGAACAATGCGAGCTATAGGAAATGCGGGGGTCCGACTGCATGAACCCTTTTCCTGACATACTCGATAACAAGATCTTGTGCAGGTTCAGAAGCGAGCAACACGTAGCGTGTGCATACTGAACAGACTCGATGAGACTAGGCGGGGGTTGATTGCTAACCCTTTCCGCATGCCTTCCATGAGGACTTAACGGAGTGCCATATAGGACTTATTACACCGTGACTCCCTGCCGCAAAGCACAAATATAAACACACCAACAAAAACAGAGCCTCTTTCGAGGGCTTGGCCAGATGCATGTCTAGGTCTTACTTCTCATGTTAAAGGATGATGCGAGAAAGCGATAAGGTGCGAGAGAAATAAAATGAAACGGAATCAATACCAAACGGATGATGATCCGTAAGCTAAAGCGAAGAGAGTGAGTAAACTAGGATCCCGCGAGCGAGCTAGCAAAAGTAACAGCAAACATGTCAGCACTCCGATTAAAATCCGCATAAGCAATCAAGAGTCGGTGCGATGAAAGTAAATCACGCGCCAACGTGTGCATCGGGCACAACGAATACCATACACCTGCAAGGGAAACAGAAATCCGGACAAGCAAGTATAATGATAAAGGATGCGTGTAGAAACGCGAATCAGAGATAGGATAAATGTCGTGTCCCGCAAATAAAGTGGAACACGAGAGCGGGCATCGACCAGAGCCTCCATGTTGCCTTGCATACTAGCACACACGTTAGAGATAACAAGACGCCGCAATCAGAATTGCGTTATTGAATTATAAGTTGAACCGCAAATGGATAACGAAATAGAAAGTGAAAACATAACAAAAGCGAATAAGAAGAAACATGAGATAGTATTCAAAAGCAAATCAAATATGTACACTAAAACTACGGAAGCCAACACAAATATTTACATGCACAACGGTACACCGAAACGGCAAAACCGGGTAAAAACAGTGAAAACTAAACTCGTCAGAATTAAGCCAAAATTGTATGGTAAGCTAGAAACGTGCTAAAGAAGTCAACTATGCAATCAGAATTTACAAAATCGGCCCGAAAGCGCGACTTTTGGAACAGGGGCAGTAGCAAAAACGGTAAAAAAAGTTGGCCGAAACCGAGAATAAACTGCACAAACAGCTCCGAAAATATTATTACGTATGAAAAACATTATTCACATGCTCAAAAACTCATCACGGTTTAAGAGTTATGACATTTTTAACTGAACCGACACACCGCGCGCCTTACGCATAAAACAGGTAAAACACAAGCAATACTCATGACAGCAAAGTTTCAGCAACCAAACATCATTTATTAGCACATGGAAATAACATTTTGTCACTTAGAAACAAACCACAATCCATACCAACCAATTTTTGTTACAAATGCATCGAAAATTATGTTTTGTTTAAGAAATATGGAAGTGAAGTGTAGTATGATTGAACCACAAACATGCTGCACCAGAAAAGTGTGAAAAAGAGTCCCATAAAGTCATTTGAAACACACATGAACACAAGGAAATGGATCAAGGCATTTAGCATGAGATAGCATATATGTGTGATCGAAATTTAAGTGAAAATTTTGTGTTATAAACCTCACGGGACAGCAACGTCACAACTTGTGAAACCCAAGAAAATTGGCTTAAGAGTGCGCAAACACGATACCGAGTGGTTCACCATCGAGCAATTAAATGCAAATAAGTATGAGAGGAAAGTTAAAGCACAAATCACACATTAGAGACTAAATGGGACAGCAACACACATTCGTGTTGAAACTCGTGGAAAGAACACCGAAATTGGAATTTTAGCATACGATTCAACATTTAACGCACAAGCAATCATGAATGAACATCGGATGAAATAAGGCGAGCGAACTATCACGTATTTTGACTTTCGGTACAGCAACAAAACATTCAAAGAAAACTCACCGAATCGATTTCAAAACTCACAAATTAACTTTCACAATCCTTTAATATTCAACACTATGCAAGAACAAACATGCTCACCATAAAAGAGATATCTAAAATGCAAACTCACATGGGACAGCATACATACTGTCATGAAATTAATCTCAAAAACAACCTTGGGTTAAAGAAACATGGTAACAACTCATGCAATCAGCAATTAGACCATTTAGACGATTAATTCCGTGGTAATTGAAGCACACCAACATGAACGCACACACAATATCATCACGACATGAATTCCCTTAAACTTAGACAAACTCAATAGAAGTTGCTAACAATCCACATAACCAAATACGACAGCAAAAACAATTCAATCATTGAAACACCTAAACTCATTTCCATTTCATTTCAAGAATTCAAAAACACAAAGAAACTAAACATGCTAACAATTGCCACGGTCCTCACGGTTGAATCATTACTCTCACTAAATCCTATGGAACATGCTTGAATTCTCATCCACACATAACTACAACAACACTAACAATCATTATCACAATCCGGAACTTATAAACAAGAACAATTACACGTCAACCTCCTTAAGAAATTATCCATGAATATTGACAACAACATTTAATTAACACTTTAATCTCAATTCAAAGTAAGGCTCATCATCACAATTCACACAAACATGTCTACAAGCATGTGGAATGCATAAGTTCATACAGCCACTTCCTTCATCCATTAAAGTGTCAAAGATATCGTTAATTCACCCATTCACAAAGTAACATCATCATCCGCAGTGCAACAACAACATATGATATTCATCATCATCAACAATTAACGAATTAAGCAACAATTTCTTCATAATCATCAATCATATTAAGGATCCAAGAGAATTTACCGAATCAACGAGAGCTACGAACTGGAAGGAAGATCACCGCTAGGTTCACAAGGGAGAAAGAAGGAGATCACCAGTCGTCGGAAGTCATGGATGAGTTGTGGCCGGAACTCGTCGTCGGTGTTGTGGTTCAGTCAGCGATGATGATGATAGGCAGACGGCGGCCAGAACAGAAGAGAAATCACTCGGGAGATGAGAGAGATTGGAGAGGATTGCTCGACGCTTTGATGATTTTTGTTCTTTATTGTTCTTGAGTTTACTATGAATTTAGCGATGAAAATTGATGAAAGTTTATGAGTATTTGTGGTTTTGATTTTGAGATAATTGGGAGAGAATAAGAGAAAGTGTTTTTAGAATTTTTGGGAGAATGGAAGTTATGAGAGAAAAGGAGGGAAAAAAGTATATATAGTTTAAATGGTGAAATGTCAAAAGTGCCCCCGACGTATCTCTTTTTTTGCTCATTTTCGGGAAAACGTGAATCGGTGCGAAATTTAGAAATAAAAAAAACATCACTATGAAGATGACCAAATTTGTGACTCGTAGCCGCGAGAATCGTCTCAATCCGACAAACGGTGAGGAAATTATGCACGTTTGAATGACGAGAAAAATCGGTTCATCTGGTGCGACTGTGCAGAATTTTGCGAGTACCGTTCAAAGAACGTGATAAAACTCAAACTTCGGCTCGAAATATGACTTAGCATGTGTGACAAAGAATCAAAGCTAACGAAATTTATGAGAAAATGCCGCCAGAATGGACTTCATACGATAAAAATCGAAGAAGTTATGAATTTTCGAACTAGGCGCGACATATTCGAAAACACATTTTTTACCGAAAGATTGCGACGTTCCTTAAAATGCTGGGCACTTTTAGTGCATAATCGGCCTATGGTCCAAACATATGAAATCTTGGTAATGATGGCACGGATCCCCAGTTAAATTTTCAAACGAATCCAACTGGCGGATTAGGAGATATGAATTTTTTACTGTCCGAAAACCTGCGGTTCAGCACCATTTTTCACTGTGAAACCTCGATTAATTTGAAAATTCGACAACCTTCCTCAAAGAATTGGATTCCGAGCCGAACACGAAAGTTGTAGATAACGTCGAAACAGTCGAGGCGTTGCGGGAACCCAGCTCACATCACCTTCCAAATAGGACTTGTGAATTTTCTCGTATTTATACTGTTTAAACCATTTTTCACACCTTATTTTCTTAAACTCATGAAAACTCTTTATTATTTTTCTTCAATTTTTGAATGACGAAATAAACGTCATTATTAAGTTACAGCTCAAATAAAGAGGGCAAATTTTGGGGTGCAACAGCTGCCCCTATTCAAACTTCTTGAACCTGACGAGTGAGAAATGAAAGTTTCGAACCGTTGAGGTGGAAGGAGATTGAATACCAGAATGAACTCGAAAATTTGCGCTCTTGATCAATAGAAGATTCCATCTTGCAATAAGAAGGAATGTACCACCCCGCAGGCAGGGGGAAAAACTTCAGTTGATATGGATAATTAAGTAGCTCCAACTTGCGATAAGAAGGAACAGGCAACCCCACAAGCAGGGGGAAAAAACTTCAATTGATCTTGATAATTAAATAAGTTCCAACTTGCGATAAGAAGGAACGGACAACCCCACAGGCAGGGGGAAAAAACTTCAATTGATATGGGCATCAAGAGAAGGAACATCTCGACTGATCTGGGCATCAGGCGTAGCAGATGTCTTCCGAACAGGAATCGGGGATAGATGTCTAAGTCGATCTGGGCATCGAAATGAGATATTCCGGCTGATCTGGGCATCAACGGGTAGTAAGTATCTCTGGTCTGGGTACCAAGGCGACATCTCCATCTGATGCAATTAAATCATCAGGCAGATATTCCAACTGATCTGGGTATCAGCGGCTTGCTCCTTCGTAAGATCGACGAGATCCGGAGGCGGTTCCCTCAACTGAAAGTCTGGTTTATCAGGAATAGGAACAATATCTCTTCCGAACTGTGTACGCCGGGAAAGGAAGTCTTTAACTGATCTAGGCTCGATGCTAGAAAATAAGTAGAACAATCCTCTTCTGAATGAAAAAGTCAATCAGGCAGATATCTCCATCTGATATGGGTATCAGTGGCTTGCTCCTTCGTAAGATCGACGAGATCCGGAGGCGGTTCCCTCAACTGAAAGTCTGATTTATCAGGAATAGGAACGAATATCTCTTCCGAACTGTGTACGCCGGGAAAGGAAGTCTTTAACTGATCTGGGCGCGATGCCAGAAAATAAGTAGAACAATCCTCTTCTGATTGAAAAAGTCAATCAGGTAGATATCTCCATCTGATCTGGGTATTAGTGGCTTGCTCCTTCGTAAGATCGACGAGATCCGGAGGCGGTTCCCTCAACTGAAAGTCTGATTTATCAGGAATAGGAACGGATATCTCTTCCGAACTGTGTACGCCGGGAAAAGAAAACATCTTCAACTGATAGTAAGCATCAGGACTGGGCAGATGAGTTCTTCTTCTGAAAGAAAATAAATCGTCAGGACGTAGATATTTCCAACTGATCTGATGCATCAGCAGGCTTGCTCCTTAGGAAGATCTTGGGAGATCCGGAGGCGGTTCCTTCAACTGAACTGGAATCAGGATAGGAACAAATATCTTTAACCGATTTGAGGGCATCGGGAATAAGAATGCATTCAACTGATCTGACGATGCCAAGATAGGAAAACAAACTTCTTCTGATTAAGACATCAGGATAAGCGCCTGTAATGATTAGGCGAGTTGCTCTCTGGGAGGCATTTTGAAACTTGATAACTTTCCTGTAGAAAGAAACAAATATGATATGATTTATGCATGATGCATGTATGAATGTTTATGGAATAACGTTCCGGAGAAGGAAGACGCTACACGCTTTTGAGAATGCTATGCAAATGATGCATGATTCAGACGCTGCTTAGGGAAACAGCGGAGGAGCACTGAATTGCTGAAGAAGTCCTGGGGAGAATATGGAACTCTGCGGGGAGGACAAGATGAGTGACCAAGGGTCATCATTGTGAGCTTGCAAAGATGGATCAGGAATCTGCTGGAGATGATCAAATCTAGATGCGAGCTCTGCTTGGGGAATAGATCTTGCTTAAAGATAAGAACATCCCAATTAACTGCTTGGGGAAGACCCTGGCAACTTCATATGGAGAAGCAAATTCTCGACACCCTGGGGATGTGAAGATAAAGACAAGTTATGGAGACAACTCTGATGGGGAGTGACCAACTTGCTCGTGTAGGACGCACTCCGCTGGGGAAATCCTTTACGGAGAACAGATTCTGGTGAGGGTGCAAGTGAAACTCTGCTGAGGAAAGACTCAGTGGGGAAGATGAATACTTCTACTTAACGATCCGCTAAGGAGATTAGAAATCCACTGGGGATAAGGCATTCGGCATAAGAACCTCTTGTTAAGATCACTCCGCTGGGGAATGAGATAACTCTCTTGGGGAAAGCAGGTCAATCTGTTGGGGAGAGAGACACTCTACTGGGGAAAGTGAGGCATTTGGGCAAGGAACCTCATTAAGAGCTTGCTGGGGAATCAGATACCAATCAATCATGATTCAACTGGGGAAAATATATTCCACTGGGGAATAAGGCTTCTGAAGCACGGAGATTGCATTGAGATGTGCTTTGCTGAGGATATGAGAATCTTGGAATAAAGAAAGTCTCATTTGAATGTAATCAGCTGGGGAATGAGAATCTCTCATTAGGAAGCACACGGCTGGGGAGTGAGAATCTCTCTATTGGATAGATATGCCATTGTGCTGACATGGTGTACTCGAAAGGATGTACCTACGAGATAAACAGATGAAAATGCCCCAGAACATAGCATGAAGTCTTCAAGGGGTTTCCTCACATGACAGAGGATAGTGATGCTCACCAACAATGGGCAAATGCAAGAGCAAACAGGTTGTCAGACATCTTGGCTTTGAAACTTTCCAAACATGTAATGGATTCAATGAGCTGACAGGCAAATAGTGATTAGAACGCCAACCAA
Organism: Vicia villosa; assembly: GCF_029867415.1. Taxonomy (NCBI): domain Eukaryota; kingdom Viridiplantae; phylum Streptophyta; class Magnoliopsida; order Fabales; family Fabaceae; genus Vicia; species Vicia villosa. The sequence continues at coordinate 57,401,745 of NC_081184.1, read as the reverse complement.
GTATCGGTTGGAGTATCAAACAGGCATTGATTTTCCGAGAGAGTGCCACCAGGAAGTGGGTTAATGGGTCAAGCAAGTATTGACTTCAAAGGGACCAAACCGGCATTGGCTTTCATAGTGTTCTGAATATTCGTATTGATTGTAAGGATACCAACAAGTATTGGACTTTCAACTTCAGACTGCTGAGGATGACGACCCTGACGGTTCTTAAGTTCATAAGTTGTTTAGCTCACACCTGAACTTTAAACTGAACACCTCCTGATGAGGATAGAATGCCACTGCATAGTGTTTTGCCCCAGCCTTAAGGACCTTCTTGAGATTCGTGCTATTATAGCCAACTTGTCCCAGTATCATGAACTTTGGAACCATGCCCCTGCCTGACTTGTATTGGAGGTAGCTTCGACTGCGCTTGGGTGAATGCCCCTGATTGCTTAGCATTTTGAGAGAGTTTTTAGAATCTTGACTTGATTGCCCCATATTGATTGAAAACTTACTCGATAGAGTATTCAAATGCTTCTGTGCCCCTGAAGGTGATCAGACTTTGAAATATTGCTGCCTCTGCTCAACGGAGTTCGGAAGACAACTTGTCCTTCAGGAGGATAAAATTGTTCATCTAAAGTTTATGATGGAAACTTTCCTGATGTTAAACACCTGTTTATACGCAAAGAATGTTTATTATGAGAAATATAATTCTAATGCAAAGTTCATGTTTGTCTTGAAGTTTAAAGAAACTTTATGAAAGGATGTCTTAACATCGATTTTTTATGAAAGAAAAGATGGTGTGATACCAACTCAAGCGTTTAGCGGATCTCCTAGGAGTCAGCTTACCGTATTCTCATGTATAGTCTGCTTTCGAATTAACCCTGCTTCAGTTAGGACTTTCAAGGGTTGTAACGTGGCCAGGTTCACGGTTTTTAGAAAAAAGGATTGTTAGGCTCAAATGATTTGGTGCCCACCCCCTTCATGATGTTCTCCAGTCCTAAGTTCAGTTAACTTGACACGAGCATCCATCTTTCAAGAGGAATTTGAGATGATTGAGGAATCAATGAGGCGTTCGAACATGGCAGTCACTTTACCTTTTGTTTTTGGTGTCTGATCACACGACTTTGTATTTTTGATGAGGATTTTTATTTTGTAATCCTTTTTCCGCTTTTGCTTTGTTTCCCTAATTTTTGCCTGGACAAATTCTTTTGAATTTTGATTTGGATGTCCAGCGGGATGCCCTAACTTTTTCCTAAGTCACATGCTTTCAACTTGTTGACTTAGCGGGCTCTTTTTCTTTTTTTCTTTTTTTTTACAAGTCGTGTAATCCTGAATCTCAGATTTGTTGGAAGTGATTGTGACTGCTCGAGTCCTTGATTGATGAAGAATTACCATTGTGGTATTGTCATCTTTTAATCTCCTGATGTGAGGGATAATCATGATGTCTCAACCTCTTGAGTTGAGGGATAATCCTTGTGGATTTGACTTTCCCCAACCTTTTGAAAGATAGCCATTGTTGTATCTTTAAATGTGTGCTCCTGATGAATTTCGAATGCTCGATCAGGTTAACTGAATACTACCCGCCCCTGGGTTAAATGTGAGGGTTTTTTTAGAGAAAAGAAACTCCTACTTCGAAAGCTCAGAGGGGTTAACGAAGGTTTCACTCCCTTATATCTCCAGTGTTTGGGAATTTGAAACAATGCCTGTACATCATCAACAGGGTTCTACTCAAAAGCATACCATTTGAGGTTTTTAGTATTATGTTCATCATCCTCCCTTCGGAGTTATCATGCTTTGTGTAGCAAGAGTTAAGTATCACAAAAAGCATAGAAAAACATATAAGAGCAAAATCGAATGGATTTTTTCAAGACAAACATATCCAATGCATTATGATTAGAGTTCAAAAATAAACAAGTTTTGCATGCAACAATATTGAACTGAGCAAGAAAACTTAAACATGAACATGCTAGATGACTTAAGAAATTGCCAATGTTGAGGAGATCCTCTCCGTATGGACTTATTGCTTCAAAAGATCCGTTGAGTCGGAGGAGAACTTCAATTCTGGACCTCAAGTGCGAATGTGATAGCCTTTGAGTCAATCAGGTCTTGAACCTTGTCTCTGAACGGGTGACAATCCTCAATCAGATAACCAGGTGCCCCAACAGAGAGAACACACCAAGCATCAGCATATGTTCATGTAGAACACTTTAGATTACTTCACGGAAGAAGATTTCACCAAAGCCATACAGAAGTTGCAAGTGTCCAGATTTTAGGGATTTGAGCCATGCAAGTGGTGCACAAACTCAAGATACAAGGCGTCTTGCTTATCCCTCGGTCGGGAGCCCCAAAAAATAGCGACGGGAGTTTGTGAATGCTTTAGGGATTTGAGCTGCCAATGATGCAAACTCAAGAACACGGAGTCTTGCTTATCCCTCGTGCGGGAGCCCTAAATATAGGTGCTGAAACAGAAAACACCATCATGAATGGAGGAAACTTGTATTACTATCAGTGAACAACAATAACCTCTGACGCCTGGCTATCAAAGTCCTAACTTGGAACACACAACAGTTGTTATGGAGGAAGCCTCTAGCGATACAAGTTGCAAGTGTGATTCTTATGAATTACTCCTCAAGGAGGAACAAGCATTCTACTTGCGGCAGATGAAATGGGATTTATCAGTAGAAACCATTATGAGTAAACTCAAACATCCCTGCATCGAGCAAGTCTTGGACTCTTTGTAACTTAACACCTTGTAAGGCTTGACATTATGATCAAGTGTCCCAGCATGGAACACACCTAGTATAGTCATCGGAATCAGGAGAGCTATTTGTGGTGAGAAACACCCAAAGCACGAATCTTAACCAACTGAAATTCCAATAAGCCGGGAAGTAACTCAGATATAAGGCATTACAATTCTCATCAACTTGCTTCTCTTACTCTTTCCGTCTTGGTTGACAAGTGAAGGCTACAGACAAGGAAACTCCAGGAAGAGGAGGTGACTCAGGATATGAAACAGAACCTTGAGAATGAGAGGTGCCTTTGCAGATCACTCTTAATTACTGTCTGCCGGAAGAATCTGGCGAAGTCACACGGAATTTGTAAGTTCTTTAGGGATTCGAGCAATGCAAATGGTGCAATGCTCAAGATAGACAGTGTCTTGCTTATCCCTCGTGCGGAAGCCCCAAGCAACTTCAGAGACTTGTAGATACTAACATCATAACCAGGTGCCCCAGAATAGAACTCACACCTAGTGTCATCATCATCAAGCAGAGGATTCGTAGACATCCATACAGTACGGAGCTTAACTAGTTGCAAATAAAGCAAGCATGGAAGCGAATGAGCATAAGACATTGCCTTTTGGTCCTTTTTTGTCGGTGCAAAAAGCGTACCCCTGAGTTTTCTTACTAGGAATCCTTGAGCATGGGCAACAACTTGCATGTCTTCATAAACAACCTCAACTGAGCTTTCATCTTGGTCACCCCACAAAGTTGTTTCATGACTGATCTTTGAGCATACAATAAGAACAGGTCAAATCTCTGAGTCTCGTGAGAGTACCAAGTCTGAATAAGAAATCCTCGATCCTGAACACCTGTTATGCATGAAATGTATGAGATGCATGATATGAATGCAAAGCCATGTTCATCCGATTTCCAAGGAATCCTCATGTTTTGATTTTTTTAGAAAGCAAGAGATGGAAAAGCTCGACACGAGGCTTAAAGATACAATTCCTTGGAAATGAAAGGAACATGTATGCTAGTTATTTTTTGTACATCATTTTTTTGTAAAGGTAAATATGCAATGATGCAAGGTGGTGGGATTTTGGATGTCTCCCACCGGACATGTCTGGATCTCCTCAAAGTTATATGATCCAGGTTCAAAGGTTCGGCACCAATTCAGAACTCCCCGTAGATCACGGGCCATAATTAATAGAAACAGAACCATATTCATCATAACAGGAACAAAACCACTCGAACAAGAACCACAGTAACCCTCGAACAAGAACAACGGTAACCCTCGAACAAGAACCAAAGTCACCATCAATGTACCTGTTAAGCAATGATTGATTCCCGCCCCACTCACGGGTAAAATCTAGGCCAAGGTAGGTCAAAAAGCCAACAGAGGATCGAATGTAGGCGTTATCATACGATATTGCCTCATTCCACCAAGCTCTTCCCGTGGATACGTGATCAGATCAATCAGGCATACGCCTTCTGTCCGTCACGGCCACTCTATTCCTAGTTCCTATGGTATCACTCATAGCCTGGGTATTGGGCCTTTTACCTCTTGAAACACCCACCCACAGATAGAAATCCAGACAATCCAGAATATGATGCAGAAAAGTAAAAGCACACATAGAATGCAATGCAAACAGATAAATATGCAAAGCAATAAAACACCCAAAGATAAACACACAAGCGCTAGGATCGACTCGCTGAGTCCGGACCAGCAACAGGTCAAGACGTCCCCAGCAGAGTCGCCAGCTGTCGCTACTGCGAAAATTAATAGAGTCGCCACTAACATATTTATCCTGAAAAAGGAAGGGAATGCCAGCAAACCACAAAACGAAACAACGGTCTCACGACCAGAGAAGAGGGTAAGGGAGTCGGTTACGCGAGGGGAAGGTATTAGCACCCCTCGCGCCCATCGTACTCGATGGTATCCACGCATGTGTCTAAATCTATGGGTGTGTAACAAATCTACGCTAATCTGGACTAAAATGAATGCAGAATGTAGGGAAAAGAAAGGATTATGCTCGCACGGGCCCTACCCCGCTGCCTACGTATCTGTTTTGCAGAATCAGAGCTACCGTAGCTCGGCTAACTAATTTCTGTTTGTTTTGTGTTTTTTAGGTGAACGAGTTACATTCACACTCCGCTGCTCGACCTCTGGAGACTTATGCTGGGAATGGAGCGGAAATAACAAGCTCTTAAGAAAAGAAAATCAAAGAGTGTGGTTTGTGTTTTAAAGAATGCATGAGGAAGACCTAAGCTAAGGGGGAAAGTTTGCTACTTAATGTTATCATACAAAGGGTACAAGTCTAAACTAAGCTAGCAACCTACAGGGGAAAAGGCAAAAGCACACAATGAGCATACAAACGAGCATCCGCTCGTAAGGCAAACAAACCAACGGTACTGACCGAATGGTAGAAAAGCGGTCCCGCCATAGCCAAGGGGAGCAACTCAACCCAAGTCAACCAAGCATTAGACCTCGTGAAAATGATCGGGCCATAGACAAGAGGGCGGACCCCTCTCAGCAACCAAGCCGTCACGGATCGTAAAGGAAAACGGTGCGTGCGTACACCGAGCATCAACGTCGAACAACGCGAGCTATAGGAAATGCGGGGGTCCGACTACATGAACCCTTTTCCTGACATACTCGATAACAAGATCTTGTGCAGGTTCAGAAGCGAGCAACACGTAGCGTGTGCATACTGAACAGACTCGATGAGACTAGGCGGGGGTTGATTGCTAACCCTTTCCGCATGCCTTCCATGAGGACTTAACGGAGTGCCATATAGGACTTATTACACCGTGACTCCCTGCCGCAAAGCACAAATATAAACACACCAACAAAAACAGAGCCTCTTTCGAGGGCTTGGCCAGATGCATGTCTAGGTCCTACTTCTCATGTTAAAGGATGATGCGAGAAAGCGATAAGGTGCGAGAGAAATAAAATGAAACGGAATCAATACCAAACGGATGATGATCCGTAAGCTAAAGCGAAGAGAGTGAGTAAACTAGGATCCCGCGAGCGAGCTAGCAAAAGTAACAGCAAACATGTCAGCACTCCGATTAAAATCCGCATAAGCAATCAAGAGTCGGCGCGATGAAAGTAAATCACGCGCCAACGTGTGCATCGGGCACAACGAATACCATACACCTGCAAGGGAAACAGAAATCCGGACAAGCAAGTATAATGATAAAGGATGCGTGTAGAAACGCGAATCAGAGAAAATATCGTGTCCCGCAAATAAAGTGGAACACGAGAGCGGGCATCGACCAGAGCCTCCATGTTGCCTTGCATACTAGCACACACGTTAGAGATAACAAGACGCCGCAATCAGAATTGCGTTATTGAATTATAAGTTGAACCGCAAATGGATAACGGAATAGAAAGTGAAAACATAACAAAAGCGAATAAGAAGAAACATGAGATAGTATTCAAAAGCAAATCAAATATGTACACTAACACTACGGAAGCCAACATAAATATTTACATGCACAACGGTACACCGAAACGGCAAAACCGGGTAAAAACAGTGAAAACTAAACTCGTCAGAATTAAGCCAAAATTTTATGGTAAGCTAGAAACGTGCTAAAGAAGTCAACTATGCAATCAGAATTTACAAAATCGGCCCGAAAGCGCGACTTTCGGAACAGGGGCAGTAGCAAAAACGGTAAAAAAAGTTGGCCGAAACCCAGAATAAACTGCACAAACAGCTCCGAAAATATTATTACGTATGAAAAACATTATTCACATGCTCAAAAACTCATCACGGTTTAAGAGTTATGACATTTTTAACTGAACCGACACACCGCGCGCCTTACGCTTAAAACAGGTAAAACACAAGCAATACTCATGACAGCAAAGTTTCAGCAACCAAACATCATTTATTAGCACATGGAAATAACATTTTGTCACTTAGAAACAAACCACAATCCATACCAACCAATTTTTGTTACAAATGCATCGAAAATTATGTTTTGTTTAAGAAATATGGAAGTGAAGTGTAGTATGATTGAACCACAAACATGCTGCACCAGAAAAGTGTGAAAAAGAGTCCCATAAAGTCATTTGAAACACACATGAACACAAGGAAATGGATCAAGGCATTTAGCATGAGATAGCATATATGTGTGATCGAAATTTAAGTGAAAATTTTGTGTTATAAACCTCACGGGACAGCAACGTCACAACTTGTGAAACCCAAGAAAATTGGCTTAAGAGTGCGCAAACACGATACCGAGTGGTTCACCATCGAGCAATTAAATGCAAATAAGTATGAGAGGAAAGTTAAAGCACAAATCACACATTAGAGACTAAATGGGACAGCAACACACATTCGTGTTGAAACTCGTGGAAAGAACACCGAAATTGGAATTTTAGCATACGATTCAACATTTAACGCACAAGCAATCATGAATGAACATCGGATGAAATAAGGCGAGCGAACTATCACGTATTTTGACTTTCGGTACAGCAACAAAACATTCAAAGAAAACTCACCGAATCGATTTCAAAACTCACAAATTAACTTTCACAATCCTTTAATATTCAACACTATGCAAGAACAAACATGCTCACCATAAAAGAGATATCTAAAATGCAAACTCACATGGGACAGCATACATACTGTCATGAAATTAATCTCAAAAACAACCTTGGGTTAAAGAAACATGGTAACAACTCATGCAATCAGCAATTAGACCATTTAGACGATTAATTCCGTGGTAATTGAAGCACACCAACATGAACGCACACACAATATCATCACGACATGAATTCCCTTAAACTTAGACAAACTCAATAGAAGTTGCTAACAATCCACATAACCAAATACGACAGCAAAAACAATTCAATCATTGAAACACCTAAACTCATTTCCATTTCATTTCAAGAATTCAACGACACAAAGAAACTAAACATGCTAACAATTGCCACGGTCCTCACGGTTGAATCATTACTCTCACTAAATCCTATGGAACATGCTTGAATTCTCATCCACACATAACTACAACAACACTAACAATCATTATCACAATCCGGAACTTATAAACAAGAACAATTACACGTCAACCTCCTTAAGAAATTATCCATGAATATTGACAACAACATTTAATTAACACTTTAATCTCAATTCAAAGTAAGGCTCATCATCACAATTCACACAAACATTTCTACAAGCATGTGGAATGCATAAGTTCATACAGCCACTTCCTTCATCCATTAAAGTGTCAAAGATATCGTTAATTCATCCATTCACAAAGTAACATCATCATCCGCAGTGCAACAACAACATATGATATTCATCATCATCAACAATTAACGAATTAAGCAACAATTTCTTCATAATCATCAATCATATTAAGGATCCAAGAGAATTTACCGAATCAACGAGAGCTACGAACTGGAAGGAAGATCACCGCTAGGTTCACAAGGGAGAAAGAAGAAGATCACCAGTCGTCGGAAGTCATGGAGGAGTTGTGGCCGGAACTCGTCGTCGGTGTTGTGGTTCAGTCAGCGATGATGATGATAGGCAGACGGCGGCCAGAACAGAAGAGAAATCACTCGGGAGATGAGAGAGATTGGAGAGGATTGCTCGATGCTTTGATCATTTTTGTTCTTTATTGTTCTTGAGTTTACTATGAATTTAGCGATGAAAATTGATGAAAGTTTATGAGTATTTGTGGTTTTGATTTTGAGATAATTGGGAGAGAATAAGAGAAAGTGTTTTTAGAATTTTTGGGAGAATGGAAGTTATGAGAGAAAAGGAGGGAAAAAAGTATATATAGTTTAAATGGTGAAATGTCAAAAGTGCCCCCGACGTATCTCTTTTTTTGCTCATTTTCGGGAAAACGTGAATCGGTGCGAAATTTAGAAATAAAACAAACATCACTATGAAGATGACCAAATTTGTGACTCGTAGCCGCGAGAATCGTCTCAATCCGACAAACGGTGAGGAAATTATGCGCGTTTGAATGACGAGAAAAATCGGTTCATCTGGTGCGACTGTGCAGAATTTTGCGAGTACCGTTCAAAGAATGTGATAAAACTCAAACTTCGGCTCGAAATATGACTTAGCATGTGTGACAAAGAATCAAAGCTAACGAAATTTATGAGAAAATGCCGCCAGAATGGACTTCATACGATAAAAATCGAAGAAGTTATGAATTTTCGAACTAGGCGCGACATATTCGAAAACACATTTTTTACCGAAAGATTGCGACGTTCCTTAAAATGCTGGGCACTTTTAGTGCATAATCCCCAGTTAAACTTTCAAACGAATCCGACTGGCGGATTAGGAGATATGAATTTTTTACTGTCCGAAAACCTGCGGTTCAGCACCATTTTTCACTGTGAAACCTCGATTAATTTGAAAATTCGACAACCTTCCTCAAAGAATTGGATTCCGAGCCGAACACAAGTTGTAGATAACGTCGAAACAGTCGAGGCATTGCGGGAACCCAGCTCACATCACCTTCCAAATAGGACTTGTGAATTTTCTCGTATTTATACTGTTTAAACCATTTTTCACACCTTATTTTCTTAAACTCATGAAAACTCTTTATTATTTTTCTTCAATTTTTGAATGACGAAATAAACGTCATTATTAACTTACAGCTCAAATAAAGAGGGCAAATTTTGGGGTGCAACAGCCATCTCCAGAAGCCGAACCATGGCCGAAGGGTCCTGCACAAGAAACCTTTGACGAACAGAAGGCTCCAAACCCTCAACGTGCAGAGATTCAGCATGTGGAATAGTCAAGGAGGGTCCACCTTCGAAGAATCTGGGCTGAAGAAAGCACGAAGGGAGGGTGAAGGTATCAGCAGCCTCCTCCTGAGTAAGGTCCACGGCTTTGGTTCTCTGGCGCTTGCGGCGGACCAAGGAGTCCGGATTGGGCTGTGGGCGAAGGGGAGAAGGAAGCACCGTAACTGACCTCAAAGACTCCTCCTGATCAGAGTTCCTCAGGGGGGAACCAGCAGCGGTAGCAGCACCAGAGGAGGAGGAACTCGATCCTCCTACCGGGGATCTTTGCGCAACAACCAGTCTAGGACCAACGCTCTTCTTAACAACCCATTTTAACTTGCTGGCCTACCTAAGCATCCAGTCATGACGGGCACGATCCATCGACTCTGCAAAAGGAAAAGAAAAACGTGATAAAACTGCCCCTCATAAAAAAGAAAGCTATTAAAACAACAGAGCCAAAATAAAAGACGGGACAAAAAAGAAGGAGCAGATACCCAAATAGGCAAACGCCCCCTCATCGATTCCCTCAACTAGAAGCTCCTTAATATTAATCACCCCGGCTCCCTGATCGGCTCCCCGTCCTCGCCAAGGATTGGTATCCCCGAGCGATCCACTCTGGCGACTACAGGAAGACCCTGCACGAACCACTAGAGGGCAGCATAATCCCCTCGAGCGTCATCATCCAAATCCGAAAGCCTGGTGATATATTGATCAGTCCCATACCTGAAGTGGTCTTGCGACTAGAAAAACCTAAACTTATACCGACGGAGGTAACAGGCTCCCCAATGTCGTTGAGCACCGGACGACCATGGACATCCAAAGTCGGCACGCGATCAAAGACACTTTCCCGAGCTTCCAGAGAATGAGGACGAATAAGGAAGAAGCGAGGCTTATAACCCTGCAAAGAGTCAGAATAAGACTTGAAAATTTTCTTGGACTGCTTTAAAGACACCCATCCATAACGGCCATCATTCACCGTACGCTGAACACAGAATATATAAAAGAACAGAGGGATCGTTGCCCCTATCTTTAAATGTGTACAGACCAACTCAAAGGCCCGGATAAAAGCGATCGAGTTGGGGTGAAGCTGCCCAGGAGTCACCTCCAAATGATTAAGCACCGCCACTTGAAACTCAGTGAAAGGGGCACGAAAACCCATATCCCGAAACACCACTTCATACATAGGAATTATATCCGGGGTATACACATCACAAATTCGGTCATCTTCGGCCGGAATCAAAACCGATCACCCTTCTCCCACCTCGGTAAAAACATCAGAATCATCCTCCACGGAATAACTCTCTACGTCTAGTGCTTCCTGATGCATCCAGGCCAGCTGAGGCACCTCTTGCCGGGATGGAGGGGTAGAGGACGACGAGTCCGACACCGTCGGACGAGTTTCATCGGTCATTTTTCACCTGAAACACAGGGGAGAACAATGAATTCGACAATCAAATCAAATCCACCCTTCTACCATCGTCCAGAGTGAAAGGGCACTTCAACGGCCCAGAGACCAGATGAACCGCGTCCTTGCCCCCTCCATAACCACAAATCCCGAGCTAGACGAAGTTCGCGCCCGGGAAAAGGGCAAAAACGCAGGACATCTAACTACGGCGCACGTACACGAAGAAAAACGCTGAAAGCATAATCAAACGACTATAAACAATGCAGAAAGCTAGAATTTAGAGATAAATTCTACAAAACGCAATCGTGGACAACAAAAAAGCCTCTTATCTCCGCCATACGCCACCACATTCATCATCTATTTTTCATCAAAGCCTTCCTAAAAACCTACCCTAACCACATGAAATCAGTTCTAAAACAACGATCGAAGCATAAAATACAGAAATAAAAGAGCAAAGGTTGACTTACAGGTACGATTTTGATGAAAAGTTGAAGAATCTGTAACAAACACCACTGCAAGAAAGAAAGGCCTGCAGAGGGAGAACGAAGTGACTGAATTTGAAAAGTTTAGAAAAATGAGGGGTTCTTCTATTTATAGGCTACCTAAGGCCTCACACGCGCCGCACGTGCCATACTATATAGAGGAATGGCCATCATTAACCCTATAGCCTAGGTAATTGATTAGTCATCATTTCGCATTAAATGCGACCCTCCCACTTACCAACTTTTCTGAAACGACACGCTTCCCTACCCCCGGCCTGACCCTTCTTCTCTCGGAAACGCACGACCTACCTCCCTCGGATATCTTAGGCTCGGACCCCTGAAAGACCTCCGGATCAACTTCCTATGAGTCGTCACTCACCGGAAGCAACAACTTAGGGGGGTCCTGTTCTGGACCGGCCCAATCTAATCAATTGGACCATTCCCGCCTTCGACCCAATATACGTCAGATCACACGTGGCGGTTTCCGTCCGACTAGACCGGGCAAACTTGCCAAGTAATCGACCACGAGGACCCATCGTGCTCGGAAAACAACCAATCCACGCGTCTCCTAAATATCCGCCCTAGAAGGAGGAGTCTAATCCGCTCAAAAAAATCCTATAAATAGCCCTCTACATACAAAGGGCGAGGTAATCTTTTCTTACCCCAAAACTCTCTCACTTTGTGGTACCTTGTGGAACATATACTTACTTTGACATCAAAGTGCCTTGCAGGTACAACCCCCTTTTTTCTCACATCCATCATCTCGACTTCAAGCCTTCATTGTTGCTGGCCACCTGATCTGCTCGGTAAGATCAAAAGATATTAGTAACACAAATAATTAAAAAATAACACATTTTCACATAAAATATTATCATATTTAAACTAATGATACTTTTTCTAATATATATATATATATATATATATATATATATATATATATATATATATATATATATATATATATATATATATACACTCCCCTTTATTAAAATCAATTTAACATATTTTTGCAATCAATATTTTTTTATGTACATTTTTATTAAAATACATTATGACATACGATTAATATATAGTGTAGAAACTAACATAAAGAATATTATTTGTTAACAAAATTGTAACGTAACACTAATTTTTGAAATATAATTAGAGACTTCAAATATGACAATTTGAATCGTTTCTAATATTGTTATATTAAATAAATTATTACTTTTAGTATTTTTTACTAATAAAACTATTATTTTAAATGCATCACTTAATTTTTTTTACATAATTTAAAAAAGTAAGTATCAATAAATTTATTATATTTACATTATTTATTGATATTTTAAAATATAATTAGTTTATTAAAATTTAAATATTAATTTTTTTATGTTTTAAGAATAAATTAATAGTAATAAAAATGTAAAGTTGAGGATTTATTTGTACTATTATGTCATAAAGTAACATAAATCATATTTAAATTAATTTTTTAATCAATGTTCATAAAGTAGAGAATTTGATTGTACTCTTCTGTTATAAAGTGACATAAATTATATTAAAAACTGTAATTATGTTACTTCACAGTGCAATTTCACCCTCCAACCATTCCATCACACAAAATATCATAATTTCATGTGACCAAATTAATCTAAATACAACCACATTATCATATAAAATACACTACCTAATTTATGTAAAATGCATAATTTAAATTAAATAGGCATATTTGAAAATTATCACAAGATAAATTACACAGACCACTAAGATATACATGTCTTCATACTAATAAATTTGTGTTAGTATCCAAACTTAAAATCCTTCTCAAGTTCTTAGATACCCATATTAGCAACAAAAAATGCAGAGTCATGCCCAGACATAGAAACCGATGAACAAACCAACCAAAACCAACTGAGTTTTTTTACATAACTCATTTAGAAAGAAACACCGCAACCGCAACTACCACAGTTGCAATTGTCATGCCGCAACCACAATGCTTGTAATGCCACAACTGCAATTGTAATTCCACAACTCCAATGGAAGCAATCCCTAAAAAGATAATTATCACATAGATTATTACATCTTACAACTATCAGAAAAAATAATAATGGTTTTATCACAAGATTCAAGACAAATTTAAAAAACATAAAGTTGTTCATTTATGCATGTTTCGATCTATACATAAAAGACAACTTATCGACTTCTTCATTAACCTGTGACTGTGTAAACCACAGTTGCAACAACCGAGTCTTCCATTTGTAGAGTTTCTACACAAAACATGAAATTAAAACAAATAAGAATATAAATTAGATGGTTTATGTCTTCTTATATCATGTAATAGCGGTGGGAATGAGTAGAAGAAAAAAAATTGGATTTTAAGGATTCTAAGCGACGACCATGATACAAAAAGTGAAAATATGGAGGGTTATAAATATTAGAGGCTTGATTGGGATGATTGGGACAGTTGAAAGATTGGAGAATCTGTTTCGGGTGAAAGCCTGTGCCAAAACCTTCCCTTGAGGCTAATATTCACGTATGGTCCATCTAACTCCACCAATTCAACTACACCTGAAACACCATATTAATAATTATTATTATCATCACACAATAAAATTGTTGGTGCTTATTAGTACATATATGTTATAAATATACAAACATTTGAAATTAGCAAAAACCAACCGAATGAAACTCATCATTGGATATCTTTTATTATACATAATGGAGAAAAATGAAATGTACAAATATAAACTGTGATAAGAAAAATAACATACATGCACCCCACAACAACCCGTCTAACATAACAAATCCCACTACTTCTTGGAGCTTTTTCATGTTGGTTTCACTATCCTGTGGCTTCACATACAACAATACAGATGATTTTCTACCAGAAAACGTAATTAGTAGAAAACCAATAGCATACGTTTATGTCCAACCAGATTTCAAATAATGATATGTATATATATGATACAACAGAAACTTATCTTCTTTCTTTTTGCCATATGCCTTGACGATTTCCGCCTGTTCCTCGACTGCCTTCTTCTCTTCCTCAGTCTCTTCACAAAACAAATCCACATCACTGTCAAGGAAAAAGACCACCGAATCTAAATAAAAAAACTCCAAACACAACACAACCCTAATAAATTAACCCCTTTTTCTACCAAGGAATAAAACCCTAATAAAAAGTCTATATTAAAAGTACCCAACCGTGCAGACATTAAATCTACAACACTATTTGCAACAATCTTGTTGACTGTTTCATTTGTAGAATGAAATTGGTTCAGATGAAGAAGAAGGAAGATGAAGAGGAATAACAAAGCAATAGATAGAAAGAGATATAACGATTGTAGATTAATGACGGAGAAACGATTATGGAATTAGGAAGAGAAACATTATGGAAAACACTATAGAAGGAGATGGAAGATGTCATACCCCAAAATTTGCCCACCACATTTTTACTCAAGCTCATTTGAATATCAGAAGCTCAAGACTTGACTGACTGTACACTCTCCTAAACAACAATCCTCAAACTAGGGTTTTGATCTCTGCAAAAATAAAACCAAGTTACAAGACCTCAAATGGAACCCTTGGTCTCTCATATTCCCCAAAGAATCCTCATGCCAAATTGCAAGCTCTGATTCATAAGATTATTCAGTCAAAGTTCAAATGGTCAACAGTCGAGTGATTTGACCTAAAAGTCAACTGTGGTCAAAGTATAGTCAAAACTCCTAATTTTTTGTCAACATCCTTATCTTGAAGTATCATTCATCATTTGATCAAGTATTGATCATGATTCATCAAGAAAATTTCAGAAACCAACAAAATCCAGAGTTTCTAAATTAGGGTTTTCATAGGAGAAAGTCAACTGAACTTTGACCACCCATAACTTTCACATGGAACATCAGAAATTTTCCATCCAAAGCTCAATTTGAAGGAAATTTAATTCCCTACAACTTTGTTTCTCACATGCCAAGGCTAAAAATGCTTCATTTAAGAGATATGAGCTAATACATTACAGGTCCTTCTAGAAGATCGCAAAAAAAACAGTTTTTTGTCAGGAGGAATATCATCAAGATAAAATCTCCAAATGAAAAATATGTTCCAAAGTGGCTTATAGAAGACATCTTGGGCTTTCTAAAAAGTCCTAGAACATATCCATACCATAAAAAATGAGAGAGTTATGGCTTGCACAAGTTGGGCAATTTTGGGAAAATACATGAAGTGCAAAGTGAAGAATTTTGATTTTTTGAACCCATGGGCCAAAGTTTTGGGCTTTAAATATGTTCATGAAGTATATAAAAGCCCACCACGCCATCTTTTTATTTTTAGTATTATTTATTTATTTTATTTTGAATTATATTCCTTTTAATTCAAAATTCAATGAAGAAATAATGATAAATATAAAAGATATGGTATTGATAAATTTCTCAATCAAATATTGTGCAAGGATTGACCTATAAATCACGAGAAATTGGTTGAGAAATATTGAATCAAATTTGAACCCAAAAATAGAAAGATTTTATCAAATTTTGTATCAAATTTCCATGGGACCAAAAAATTGATTCTCTTTTAAACTTTTGCCCTAATCCTACTCCTTATAAGTAGGTAAACATATTCAGACTAGGGGAGATGAAAAAATTAGAGAGGAACTAGGGTTTTCAAAGTTACAAGAATCAAAGGAGAGTGCAAAATTCATGTCAAGCGTTTAAGCAAGCTTCAACGCCAAACAACTATCCTATTCTCTTTCTGAGGTAATATATGGTAAGGATACATGATCAATCAAGGTACAATACGTCTGGAACGTGTGCAATGTGTTCATCATTGTTTCATAAGCTTTAATTTTCGTATACTGCATATTAATGTGTTTTGATTGTGACTAATGATTTGATTGAGTTCATGACATCATTTAGAAGGGATCTGAACGATTGGAATGAAGCTATGGGGCCTAAAACCAAAATCACCATTGTTAGGGTTTCACATAGCATAGTTTCGCGGCTCTCTCTATATATACAGTTGCAGGTCACGAAAACATGTCCATTGGATTCGCAAGGATTCATTTAGGTGATACAGGGTATTCGTTTGCATTGCTCAACGTTTTTTTACAGGTTGCAAGGTGCAGCCATGAGAAGAGAAGAACCTGCGGAAAAATCCGCAGGTAAAATCGCAGCAGAAATTGCAAGCAAATCCACAGGTAATTTGTAGAAGATGATGAACAGTAACACTTGGCCCACTAATCATGAATGACGCACAGTAATTGGACGGTCAACATTAAATCCCTCTCTCCTCATGCGTGTGGTAATCTAACTGGCCGGTCAATAGTCCAAGTTCCCCTCTCTCCACGTCTGATTCGTCCCTGCGAGCCTTTGGGACCCAACATTTGACTTTCCCATCCATATCAATATATTTATTTATTTTTTCGTTTTTGTTTGTTCTTTAAGCAACTTAAAGTTTCAGCTCATGTGGTGGCAAGGTGGTATCCATGACCTAGAGAACCTGAGTTCAAACCCCAGGTGTGACTAATATTTTTTATCAATTGTAGCGTGATGCTTGGCTTCAGATCCAACGCAGGCACTCCCATGGGCTTCACGCTGCACCTCTCTTCGTTTGCCTTCAGATACGCATGAAGGTTGATCCAACGTCTCCAAGCATGCTCCCTCACCATGAACCTTCAAAAATGTGTAGCATATAATCATAGCTAAGCTTATTTATTTTTTTATTTTAATTACATAATCCCTTTTTGTTTCTTTCTTTCTATTTTATTTTTTAGTAAAATTTTTTAATTAAATATTTTATTTGCTAAATAAATATTTTCATGACTCTTTGACTTATTTAATCAAACTTTCAATTTTATTTTTAATTCTCAAATATATTCACTTTTCATATTTAATATTTTTATATTTAATATTTTCATATTTATTTTAATTACTTCTATTGGTAGGTGTTATCCACTAACACATTTTTTTAGCCTTACAAATCCTTTAGGTCACAATAAGTTTTCTTGAATAAACTTGTTAGGTTCAGGGGTAGGGTTTGTAAACTTTTTTAGGGTTTATAGATCTTTAATCAATTAAGGTTTGTAAATCATTCATACACTCAAATTTCTTTTCTTTTGTGCAAATTTTCAGGGTTACCCTAGTATCCTCCGGTCACGCGCCGTCAAATTGAAAAGTTAAGTTCTAATCCTTTTTTAAATGTTATTTTACCTTTTTTTAATTTTTGCCTTATAGGTTAAATTAGGGTTTATTTTCGATGCCAAGGAATTCCTCATACACTCACCCCTATTATTTTCCGTTTAATTCTCAGATGTTCAGAGTCAATCGAGGGTTCGAGGAGGATCAAGGATCAAGATAATTAAATTATTCATCCCTCTTTTTTTCTGCCTTTACTTTCCGCCTTTTAATTTCTGCATTCCCTTACAGGTCTTTATTGTAATTCTCCTTCCCCGCAGGTGTTTATTGTAATAGCGTAGGAATTTATTTTCTGCCATTAATTTCCGTAATATTAATTGTTGTGGTTAGTAATCTTAGGGAGTGCAAGCCTTGAATTGAATTAGCATCACTAATTACAAGATAATATAACTGAATTGAATCACATAATTGTGCACTCACACACCTTTAGGGTAACTCCTCTTGTTGCCTGTTGCCTTATATTGTTGCCTTGTTATTTTTGCCTTTAAAATAGTCAAGTCCCTCGATTCCGAGGATACCTAAAGCAAAGGTTGCCTAAATCATTTAAATCATCATATGAGATCTAGTCCCTCGAAGTTGCCTCGGTAAAAGATGATTGTCCCAATTGCTAAGGTATCCTCGCATGTTGCCTAAAAAATGACTATTATATCCTTCCCTTAGACTACCTGCCCTCTTTATGGCAAGGGACAGTCTTATGGCGAACGATAACTCGATGACCCTACAACATCCAATTGAAAGACTTCCTGCCCTCTCATGGTATGGATAGACCCTTTCGCCCGAAAGGCTAAAAGAACGATTTTTCAAACTTAGGGTAGGTAGCTTTTAATTGCTTGCTCAATTCTAATTCAAAAATTCAAAATATTTTTTCCACTTATCTTCAAAACAATTAAAAAAGACTACGCTTATTTACAAGTTAAAGATCTTATTCAAATTTCTATTCACACTCCCCTTTTCAAACAAATCAAACATTTTAAAAACTAAAGAGCAAAGCAAATTAAGAGCCCATGGATAACCATGGATGCAAAGGGTGCCTTACACCTTCCCTTTGTATAACCTACCCCCCGAACTCAAAATCTTTCAAAGGTCTTTCCTGTTCTTTTAGTCTTTCCTGTCTTTTACTTTGATTTAGTTTTTTCTTCATTTGTGTATCATTCTCTATGAGAATTGTTATGATGTTGTGTGTTTCTTTATTTGATTAATGAATGTTATATGTTTCTTATTTATTTATTTTCTTATATTAATTTTTTGGTAGTTTACTCGTATAAATTATTTATTACTTTCTTAAATATTTTTTTCACTTTTGTTTGATGACGAAGAGGGAGAAACATATTTAATGTAAAGGGGAAATAATTTATCCATATAAATTATCAAATTAATTAATATAAAATTATATTTTACTCAAATTCATTAAAGAACTTTCCTCTTGGAATTTTGAAGTGCAATTCTCACATACCTTTTTTGCATTAAATGTTGGCATAGTCTTAAGGGATCTTTTTGGCCTAATACTTAATGTTAGAATAGTCTCATGGGAGCCTTTTAGCCTAAACCTCTATGAATTTTAACATCTCTTAAGAGCTAAAATTGTTTATCATAAAAAAATAAATTGTTGAATCAAAGTCAGTTTAAAGAGCAATGCTCTTTAATTTAACTTTGATATTAACACAATGAAAGATATTAATTTATTGTCTAATATTTCTTACATATATAAAAAGTTATTTAAGTATATTTTATGCAATTTTTCCACTAGAAAGAGCAAGGACGTTTGACTTCTACTTAAAGTTTGAACTCATGATAAAGGTGGAAGATATCTTTTGGCACATTAATAATTAAGCATCCTGGTACAACGTTTGGTAATGGAGCATATAGGCGTGCAACATGAAAGCTTGGCTATGTGTCCTGTTGGTAAATGATTTCAACATTCTATAGTACAAAAGATACTAAGGTACAAGTTTTGTGTGACAATATGGTAGAACATAGTGCACGACAATACTTGTTGTAAGTAGAAGGTCGTGAAAGAAAACGTGATGTAATAATACAAGAATTACAACGACTCATTTACCAACGTTCGAATCAATCAATGGTTAACTAAAAGGCAACTATATTATTTAGAAGATTTCACAACATTGAATAAATAAAAAATGTTGAATAAAACAACAATCTTATGAGAATCACTTGAGATAAGAAAATAACTTAAAAAAAGAACATGTAAACAAGCAAGTGTCAAGTCATTTCATTGTATACAAACTTTCTATTGAAATATTCAATACTTATATTTGTGCTATATAATCAATTATAAAGCAATCTATAGCACAAACATAACCTTACATAATCAATCCCCATCAACACATAATTAAACCCAACCTGGAAGTTGCATGTCCCTAATACATTTAGGGGAGAACCCCAATACAATTTTGTTGATTGTTTTATCGCTTTTGTTTCATTTATTATTGTTTATTGAGTCTCCTTCATGATTGCACATCTATCAATCAAGTTTGAATTGATTAATTTTTAGTATGCATAATTCAATTGTTATATTTGGATTTGATTAGTCAATTGTGTGAGTCAGTGTGTAGCGAGACAAATTGAGATCAAAGCCATTGGATTGACTTGACTCATTATTTCAGTGAAAGTCACCACCGTGATTTATTGTTTCCAAAGGAAATGGGAAAAGCGCGAAATAAACCCAAAAAGAAGTTTTTGAAATAAAAACAACAAAAAGAGATCTTAGGTACGGGTGTTGATTATACAAGGAGAAGGTTTTAAGCACCCCTCATATTTGTGGTACTCTACGGGAACCTTTTTGAAAATCTGTGTAAAAAAGATGGTGTGTGCCAAAGAAAAGGGTTTTGTTTGTTTTTAAAATAAGCTCGAGAAGACATTATATCTTTTGCCTACATACCTCCTCGGTGCAATGGAGAAGTCAGAGCTAATGTAGTTTCACTTAAAAGGGGATATTTTTAAAGGAATAAACACTTTATCATCATAGAACAGAATACCCAGCCATTGATCTTAAACATGAGAACAGATGGATCCTTTGCATCACAAATGAAAGAAGGGCTCCAATTTGGATAAAATCAATAAGTATGCCACTAGCTCTCTCAAGTGGAAAAAATTTCATTATATCAATCAATATCAAAATCGTGGGGTATCACAACTCACCACAATAATTAATCGTGTCTAAACTTTGAAAGAAACGCCAACAAAGGGCAAATATATTTTTAAAGAAAGATTTTAAAAATAGTTCACAAACATAAGAAAGTTTTGGAAAAAGGGAGAAGATTTTGAAAATCTAAGAAGGGGGAAGAAGATGAAGGGACTATCCTAGAGCATAAAATAAAAGCTAAGAAAAAGAATGGTCTAATCAAATAAGAAGCCAACACTTGACATTAAGAGTCAATGTAAATTTCCCATCCTTTGGACTACCAACACTAAACCAACATAATACCAATTGGGGATCCAGATGAACTTGATATATTTAACACAACTTGCACCAAGCCTTTGAAATACATCATAAGCTCTTGATAGAAATCAAGCAGAGTAAAGGCTGTGTACAGATAAGTTCTTTATCATAATGCCTTGGAATTAACCATCAAGGACTTTCAAAGAAACACCTGCATACACAAAGAGAAAACTACCCAACATCTTGGAGTAATCTCCAAGGACTTCTAGACAGAATAAAAGTAAGATAACAAGGTCCAGAGGTGTCAAGGTAACAAGGATCCTAATGCTAAGTCCAAGAGGTCCAGATCTCCAAAGTGCTCAGGATAGTAACCAATAGTCCACAAAGAGTCTTTTAAGGATTTTTTTATTGTTTAAGTTGGTTATTAGTGTTTTAAGCACAAAAGTAAAGTATGGTCCAAATGGACAAAAGAAAAATGGCGGAAACATAAACATACGTCCAAGCGGACAAAGTAAAAAAAGGCATAAACGTAAAGATGATGAATGATAAATGAGAGAATAAAAACATAAAGCGAAAAATAAAATAAAAAGCATAAAAATTAAAGTTAATGGTTAATTGTCAATTGTTAGTTTTTGTAGATCAATGGTGAGTGAATGATGATCTCAGGTTTAAATTCAATGAAAGCTCATCAGAAGATTGATAGAATCAAAGCAACTACACGATAAGCTTTCATAAGTCTTAAACCAACCAAATACAATCTCTACCATTTTTGATCTTTTTCTGATTCAGGACAATAAATGTAGTGCTATATTAAGCAATTGTCAAGTAACTTATATAGAAGTCACCCTACAACGAGGCCGGCCAGTAACGATTTATGTGCTAATGCATGCGAGAGAAACTATATATAGATCGTTTTCCAAAAGCGATGTCGCACGAAAAGAAATGAGGTAACGGTCTAATCTTCATCAAGAACTCAAAAGAATTCCAATGATATCGAAGATATTCATCGACCAAAATAAAAGAGAAGAAAAAGATGGAATTACATTAAAAGTTTCTTCCCACTTAATATTGTGGATTAGGATTTTCATCCCATCAACACCCTAAGTCCATTGAATTTGAAGAGGAATTAGACCTCTAAACTTGCAATTCAAAGTAAATGTAACACCCTATTCCCCGATCGATATTTTAATTAATAAGGTAAATTAGAGTAAATAAAATTTGCAATACAAAACATTAAGAATAGGATGCTACTTCGTCATCAACATAAGAACTTACATGCTCAAATTGTAAAACATAGATACATAACACACTTCAGAATGAACCGACCAAATCATTGTTACAAAACTTCGAAAACATTCAACTTCTTATTATTGCAGCAGAAAGTAAAACATAATAAGTCATCAACTTCTTTAATCATCAAAACTCCAACAATTTTTAAATAAAAGAGAGTCATATTTCTCTCAAAATACTCAACATAAACAAAAATTTAAAACATGAAAAACAATTAGGCATTCATCCCTCCCCGGTGTTACGTATCAGTGCATGACATCGATTCGACACGACGTCTAACCTTGCCTAGTGATGATCACCTGCATGTTACCCACGTAGATGTAACATTCAAACAGAAGGGGTGAGATATCAACGAAAATATAATAAAGGGCATAATTATAAGCATATGACAGATACATCAAGTTAGGTCTTAAGTTCAACAGTCTATAGTCATACTTCGAGATTTATTATAAAACATCCACAATCTCATCATTATTCATCATAGTCACACATCGACTACATAACACAATTTCATCATCACATCATCAACAAAATCAAGTGCAATGCAATGTTATTGACACGACATCATGCATGTGGCACCAAAATCTTCGCAATAGCCATATGTGGGCAATGGCTAACTTCGCAATGCCAAACGAAGGCAACAACTAACTTCAGAATGTTGATCCTTCACAACAAAATCATCTTCAACTATCATGCAATGTATGGGACACACATACTACAATATTCTTATGCAACTACCAAACACCGATATTCAACACAACATCGATATCATCACAAAACATCATATATGAGGCAGCCATACTGCTCTCACATCATCTTTGTAAACAACACAATATTTCGAATCAAAACACACACATCATCATCTCAATAGTATCATATCGTCATAAGGAAAACATTCATCAAGTTATACCACAACATGGTTATGTCAATTCATAGCAAGAAGCGTACTTCATATGTTAACACTACATAATTCATCACTTAATCCTAATAAAAATAATAGGAGACAATAGATTATTAATTGTCTTATTAAATCATGGTATAATTCATTGCGTTAGCTTTCTAAAGCTTCAAACGGTGCATCAATCGGAGTCCGGGAACTCAAGTTATGGTCATTACAAAAATATGTCAAAAAGTTGGATGCTACTCATGTCGATGCATAAAATCCTCAGGTCGACGCATGGATGTTTCTATCCCCCTCAGGTTTTCTCAGGTTCACCCTTGAGTCGAATCATGCTGGTCTTTAGGTCGACGCACGCTTTCTTCAAGTCAACGCATGTTGTTAAAAGCTGAACTTTTTCTACGTTTTTGGGTTTCTAGGGCTGCGATTTCTTGACCCCAAAACCCACTTTTTCCATAATTTTAACACCAAATCAATTCTATATTCTACAAAAGTTGGACATAAACCTTATCCCATCATTGTTCTCATCAATTTCACAACAAATTCAATTAAATCATAACAATTCAATCAAATCACAACAAATTCAATCAATCATAACAAGCCCTACAAACCATCTAAACCCAATCCTAACATGCAATCATCAATTTACCTACAGTTATATCCCTTATTAGATAATCGGAATTCCACCCTTACCTTAGGTTTGCAATTCTTTAAGCTTTACGGCTATGCTCTTCTTCATTCTACGATCGTTCTCTTCTTCTCTCTTTCTATGCTTCTTTTTCTCTTTTCACAAAATTACACGACCTAACCTATAACTGTAACACCCTCCTAAACCCCGCGGTAATTATTAAAATAATCAGAGTAAAAATATGCAACCAAGGGTGCCACACTTAATTTAAACCAAATGTATGTCAACTGTCATGCATTATTAGAAAATGATTAATCAAATATACAACATCATGTTTAACATAGCAGAAAGTACGCATCACCAAATACAAGTTATGGAACAAAACCAAAACCATTAAATAGAGTACGTAAGTTAAACTCTAAACTAAATTGTTCCCAGTGTTACACTACCAGAGCATGACTGACACAACACCAAACTACTGGATGAGCTCTACAAGCTATCCTCACCGAGCAATAAGCCGCTACTTCTCAATCTGAAAATATCAACATGTAAGGGTGTGTCTCATTCAAAATTAATAAGCATTATGCATTCATAAGCAATAAAACATCATAGAATTATTATTCACCCAATTATAACACGTATTCAGATTTCCAAACAATAACCAAACAACCATGCCAATAAATACGTCACTGAAACATAATACTCAAGTCATTCGGTCATACTATATCATTATGCACATGAATGAACTAACGCTATGCATGTGGTACCATACATGGGCTAAACCCATCCGCTTGATCTATCATCACCAAGATACAGCCCAACCGGCACAAATTCCACACAATGAGAATTATGCCCACCATTTGATCCATAACATCACCGAGATCTATCACCAAAATACTTATGAATGAATGCACACATATGACATACTTATAACATCACCGATCGGATGCTTCACATCGTCTCATTACGACTCACCATTTCATCACCAATAAGCATGCACATGTCTTAGCAGTCATTCAATCATATCACACATAATCATGTAAAACATCTTCCAATTCACAATGGAAATCAAGATAGTTTCATCACCATACAACACATTGCTACACTCACACATACATGTACATAATGCTACAATTCATCATTTAAATTAAATTGAGATTTAAAATAAAATTGGACCACTGTCCATGTCGCTAATTCATCATATAAAGCTCTTAATCAGCTTCGCAACACCTAAAACGGAACACAAATCAGACACACGGATCAAAAGATATGCATTTTTGAAAGTAAAATAGTTTTCTAAAAAGTTACAGCGTAACAGGTTACAGAAAAAGCGTAACGGGTTACGACTGACAGACAACACTACCGTAACGGGTTACGGTCTTGAGCGTAACCGGTTACGAAACTCAAAAGCACAGTTTTTAGCTATTTTTCACTACTATAACGGGTTACGGCCCTGAGCGTAACCGGTTACGAAAATGTAACATTACTCGTTATTTCAAAATTTTAGTTTGTAATTGATTACGGCCTATCCGTCACCGGTTACAAACAGCCTACAACATAAAATTCAACATTTTGACAGCATTCCACCATTTCAATTCAATTCCAATTCGAGCCAACACATACATGATCACAAAATAGCACAAGATTGCATATTATAACACACATGACATGTTTTATGGGTCATCTAACTTTATACAACTTATCAATCATGAAATTGTATCCAATCAACCCCAAAACCGAAAATTCCCAAAAATAACACACATGACATGTTTTTGAAGGTTCTCATCTTCCTCTTCTTCTCCTCTTTCACGTATCTCCTCTGTTCTCCAACTTTTGCTCTTTTGTTTCTAATCCCCTTTTTCACAATTTCTCTATTTTATGAAAAATAGAATAATAATTAGTGAGGCCTACACTATTAGCATCCCCTCTCTACTAATCACAACACAAAAGCCCAATATCATTCTTTCACAATTTTCCAATAATCTAATTTAATTAATTAACTCCAAATAATTAATTTAAATTCCAATTAAATTAATTTATGAAATTATGGGGTGTTACAACTCTCTCCCACTAAAAGAGTTTTCGTCCTCTAAAACATACCTCAAGTGAAAATTTCCGGATAGGAGTCCTTTATCCGACTCTTCAGCTCCAAAGTAACATTCCCACCTGCTGCTCCTCCCCAAGCTACTCAGACCAAAGCTATCTCCTTACCATGCAATTGCTTCAATTTTAGATCTTCTATCCTTATAGGCAATGTCTCGACTGTCAGATTATCCTTCACCTGCACATCATCCACTTGGATCACATGAGACGGGTCCGCAATGTATTTCCGTAGCTGAGACACATGAAATACATCATGCAGATTCGCAAGCGTCGGTGGTAAAGCAATACGATAAGCCACTTCTCCTACTCTTTTCGTAATCTGAAACTGACCAATAAAACGCGGTGTCAACTTCCTTGACTTCAGCGCTCAACCAACACCAGTCGTAGGAGTAACTCTCAGAAACACATGACCTCCTTCTTGAAACTCAAGTGTTCTCCGCCTCTTATCATGATAGCTCTTCTGACAACTCTGAGAAGCTTTCATCTTCTCCTGAATCATCTTAATCTTTTATGTAGTCTCTTGTGCAATCTCTGGTCCAATTACCAGACTCTCACCAGATTCATACCAGCATAACGACGTCCTACATCTCCTACCATACAAAGCTTCAAATGGAGCCATACTAATGCTTGAATAAAAGCTATTTTTGTAGGTAAAATCAATCAACGATAAATAACTATCCCACGCACCACCTTTTCCCATCACACAAGAACACAATAAATCTTCCAACGATTGAATCGTCCTCTCTATTTGACCATCCGTCTACGGATGATAAGCAGAACTCAATCTTAACTTAGTACCCAACGCTTTCTGCAGACCTTCCCAGAATCTCGATGTAAACCTTGGATTTCTATCTGACACAATACTCGAAGGAATACCATGCAGACTCACTATCTTCTCCATGTACAATTGAGTTAACTTCTCCATAGGATAATCCATTCTCACCGGTATAAAGTGAGCAGACTTCATCAATCTGTTCATAATAACTCAAATAGCTTCACAATTCTTAACAGTCCTCGGCAAACCGGAAACAAAATCCATGGATACGCTATCCCACTTCCATTTCGAAATAAACAACGGTTGCATAGCTCTATACGACTTCTGATGCTCAATGTTCGACTTCTGGAAAGTCAAACAAGAGTAAACACATTCAACAATATCTTTCTTCATTCCAGGCCATCAAACAACTTCTTTAGATCGTGATATATCTTGGTAGCACCAGGATGAATACTCAACCCGCTCCGGTGTCCTTCTTCAAGAATATTTTCCCGAAGTTCGGCAATATCAGGAACACAAACACGATCACTAAACTTCATTATGCCATTCTCGTCGATTCTGAAATCACCTCCTTTACCTTGGTTAATTAAAGTCAACTTATCAACCAACTCGACATCAGTTTTCTGACCCTCTCTAATCTCATCAAGAATACCACTTGATAGCTTTAGCATACTCAATTTAAAACTATTATAAGTGCCTTCACATACCAAACTTAAATCTCATAATTGTTCAATTAAATCCAATTCTCGCACCATTAGCATAGACATATGTAAGGAATTCCTACTCAATGCATCAACAACAACGTTCGCTTTACCCGGATGGTAATTCAGACTAAAATCATAGTCTTTAAGAAATTTCAACCACCTTCTCTGTCTCATATTAAGCTCTTTCTGATCAAAGAGATACTTCAGGCTCTTATGATCGTTAAACACTTCAAACCTCGAACCATACAGATAATTCCTCTATAATTTCAACACAAATATCACCGCTGCCAACTCTAAATCGTGAGTCGGATAATTCCTTTCATGCACTTTGAGTTGTCTAGACGCATAAGCCACAACCTGTTTATCATGCATTAATACACCACCTAATCCCATTAGTGAAGCATCACAATAAACCATTAAAGATTCTGCCGGGTTTGGAAAAATCAGAATATGAGCACTAGTCAACCTTCTC
Organism: Vicia villosa; assembly: GCF_029867415.1. Classification (NCBI taxonomy): domain Eukaryota; kingdom Viridiplantae; phylum Streptophyta; class Magnoliopsida; order Fabales; family Fabaceae; genus Vicia; species Vicia villosa. Next base: position 57,373,977 of record NC_081184.1, on the reverse strand, counting down.
TTTAACTCTTGAAATCCTCGTTCACATTCCGAATCCCAAATAAATGCTTGACCCTTTCTTGTCAGCTTAATTAATGGTAATGCTAACTTCGAAAATCCTTCTATGAACTTTCTGTAGTAACCCGCAAGACCAAGGAAACTACGAATTTCGGAAACTGACTTTGGTGCTTCCCATAGAGATACCGCTTCTACTTTCGTCGGATCAACCGCAATACTGTTCGTGGAAATCACATGACCAAGAAAACTCACCTCACTCAACCAGAATTTGAACTTCGATAGTTTAGCATTAAGCTTATTCAGGTGTTCCGTATTCTCTTCTTCACTTTTGGAATATATCAGAATGTCATCAAGAAACACCACAACAAACTTATCAAGAAACGGATGAAAAATCCTATTCATATATTCCATAAAAACACCAGGTGTGTTAGTAACTCCAAATGGCATCACTGTATACTCGTAATGACCATGCCTCATTCTGAACACGGTCTTCTGAATATTGTTCGTCTTCACACGAATCTGATGATACCCAGACCTCAAATCAATTTTGCTAAATACACATGCTCAAACCAGCTAATCCTTTAAGTCGTTAATCCTCGACAATGGATACCGATTCTTGATAGTAACTTTATTCAATTGTCTATAATCCACACACAACCTCATAGACCTTTCTTTCTTCTTCACCAATAACACCGGCGCTCCCCACGGCGACACACTAGGACGAATAAATTCCTTTTCCAACAACTCTTCTAATTGGCTCTTCAATTCAACCAACTCAGATGCCGACATACGATAAGGCGCTATCGACATCGGACTAGTTCCAGGAATCAAATCAATAGCAAATTCCACTTCCCTCTCGGGTGGAAACTCTCTAACATCTTCTGGAAAAACTTCTGGAAAGTCACGTACCACCAGTAATGCATTACTCATCGCTTTTCCCTTACCTTCCATTGATGTTAATAATATGAACAGGGCAGCCCCACCTTTAACCACTTCAGTCACCTACTTAGTAGTCATCGCCAAATACTCAGCACTACTCTCTTTAGGAAAGATCACTGTTTTCGTGAAACAATCGATATGAACTCGGTTGTATTCCAACAAGTTCATCCCCAAAATGACGTCAAGCTGTTCTAGCGGAATGCACACAAGTCCATTTCGAACTCCCTACCAAAAATATCAATCGGACAATTCAAACAAGCAGACGAAGTAGTCACTGAACCCGACGCAGGAGTGTCACCAACCATACTTCCGTTATTATCAGATATTTCTAAATTCAATCTTTGAGCATAATCCAACGAAATAAACGAATTGAAGGTGGAGTAAAACACAAGAAAGGGGGGGTTTGAATTATATTCTTTCAATTTAATATCCCTTTCTAAAAATCTTTTCTTTCTTCTTAGTATATCATTTTCTGGATATGCTTAGATTATTGGTGCGGAAGCATGTTGGAAATGACATAACCAATGAGATAGTTATTCAATTTAACTTCTTAACTCTGTCAGAAATTTTGACTAAATCAAGGACAGTTCTGAAGATAATCAGTGTGAATGTTCTGAGTTAAATGAAAGATGCAGAAGATAAAAGACACATCCATTTTTACCGTGGTTCACCTTCTCTATAAGGCTATCTCCAGTCCACCCTCCTCAGGTGATTTTGCCTATCGCAATCGAGGACTTAATCGACTATAACCAAACTGAAATTCTAGTATGACAGAACTCAAATGTCATGTTGATCTGTGTGGCTTTCACACAACACATGCTTTGGAAATATTTCCTGATGTCTTGTTGGATGTTATAACATCCTACACCAAATTAATAAACTAGTGCATAAAGTAAATAACACCAGAATTATTCACCCAGTTCAGTTCAACCAACCTACTCTAGGGGCTACCAAGCTAGGGATGAAGTCCGCTATTAGCAGTATCAATTTATAGACCCTACAGCCAACACACCCGTTGACGATCTACGCACTTAATCACTACCCAATGACCATTCTACCTAGGTTCTCCCTAGATATGAGAAACCACTCTCACTCCCAATCATTGCAATGATCTCTAGCAGTTGACAGCTCAGCCACTGCATCAACAGCCCTTTACAAATATTCTAATCACACAAACAAACATAACTTAGAGTTACTTCAAAGCTTCCTCCAAGAACAATACTGCACTCATTGCTTCACAGCTTCTGAGTGAGTAAAATAGACATGTTACCTACAGGCTTTGAGGCACAGATCATTGTCCATCCCACAATCCGGGTGGTTCACTTACACGGCTAACCCTAATGATTACATCTTTCTTAAAATCGGATTACCTCCAAACTAGGTTACAAAGTTTCCTATTTATAGCTTATTCCCAACTAGACTTGGGCTTACAGTTTCAGCATTATTTGATGTTACAAATTAGCAAAAAACTTCTGCTAAAAGAAAGGTCTTCAATCATGAGTTTCCTAATTTATCTCCATATTCAGACTTGATTCTCTTGACCTTTAAACCTACGCCACATAGGAGCATAATATCCCATAGAATATTCTGCATCTGTTTAATGCATATTGAATCTTCACATTCCAGCTCAGCAGGCGCAATGTCACTTGTTTCTGCATATGACATCCTATAGGACATGATGTCACAGCACATGTCGTGACATTCCATAGAACATCTTGTTGTTGTACCTGTTTTGTACTTGTTTATGTTTGCCAGTTCTATACATCCTATTACAAATTGCTGCTACTATATTTTAGCCAAACATAAATTCCTATCACATAATTCAGAGAATCAACAATCTCCCCATTTGGCTTATTTTGGATAAAACTACACAATATAATTAAATTGCAGCAAAACAACAAAAACATAAACCTTCAGAAGAACAAATCTTTTACATTCTCATAATTGGTCTTCAATCTCTTCTGTTCTTCAAGTTTTCACAGTATCTTCACTCCGCTTTGCCTTCAAGTATTCCTTTGTTTCTTTTGACAGTAGTGGACTTTAGAATACCTTCGGTCATCTAGATTATCTCCCCCTTTTTAGCCATAATATAACAAAGATAGCTCCGATGTCATAACATGCAGTGGAACATCTTCATCATTTCCTTCTGTGAAGTACACACATTGTGATGTACATGAGGAAAAAGATGGGAAAGCAGTCCCTCAGCACAAATACCAGTTCTTCTCACTGAGGACCAATGGTGGCATAAAAGAACCCTTACTCATTCTTCACCCAGAAACCAAATCCTAGCTTGAAGTCTAAGAGAGGACTTAAATGCATTCCTAACACCACTTCTCATAACTCAGAACTCAAATCACAATTGTGTTCATAACTCATATCACAAATCACAACTACACTAGTTCCTATAGAACATATGACACTGTATTTGATTGAACAATTTTTGGTGATCTCACATAAAAAACCATCACAGTACCAAACCCAGACACAACTAATTTGAACACACAAGAAAGACATATTGGTTGTGGAAGTTGATACACGATTCTGTTGTGAATGGAGAAGAGGAATGACTCCTTTATATAGCCATTTGAAAGCATATGAGTTAATAATAGTCTTGGCCTTGGTCTATGGTCAAACGCCTTATTTGGAAACATTCCAAAAAGCAATTACTCTTTCCAAAGCGGTTTTTGATTGTTTTTTCTAGAATGAGTTATCTTTTAAAACCAACACATGCATAGTCAGCAATTACAATTTACACCGTCCATTGATGTGTATAGATAGTATCAAAGAAAATTTCCTTGTTTGGTTCAGCAGATACTATGTCTTTAAACATGTCATGACATCCTGTCAGACATTGCCACCTTTTTACTACTCATGCATACATACCAAGCCTCTTCAACTAACCTTGAGAGAACCATCCTATCAGCCGAATTAATGACTTCTCAATTGCTTTACTGACCCTCCTGTCATTTGCACAGTAATCATGCTGTTCTAAAACCACTTCAGAACATAGTAAAATTCACATGTAGATCTCCTCAAGTATCCTTCAGCTACTATCATCAGTTCTAATTACTGATAAATACATCTTCCCTTTAATGGCATTGTTCTGATGATTCAGACATAAGAGAAAGACTCAAGAGCTCACTCTCTGTTCAACTAACCAGGTGAACACACTCATTTTTGAACCAATCACAACTTCCCTTCATAACTTCCTAAGAAACCCATCAGAACAAGCTAGCTTCACAAAACTAAAACAACACATCAGCCTTAAGAACAAGCACTCACACATAGTAGTCAAATGTCACAACATGTTGTTTGACATCAATATAGCTATTGTGCATAGGCTAGGACTACTTGAGGCTCCACAAAGATCATTACTCTTCCAGCAATAGGTCATAGGAAACAGGAATAGACAACCAGACCTAGACTATTAGATGACTCAGAACACATGACAATCAGTGTTCACGACTCTAACCAAGACTCTAAACAGAAATATAGACTGACTTAGACCTATTCAATTTCTTTGCAAAAACAACTGCTAAGAAGGACCTCAGACTTAACAATGTTTGAACACTACCCTTATTCCCTATGTTTGTCACAAGATGGAAAACATAGCCTATAGACTTTAAACATTCCCATATCCGAAAGAAGGACAAGAAGGACTCAAAAAAGACTTAAGGGAAAACAAAGATAACAAGAAAAGAAAGACTCTAGAAACCTGAGCAACTTAAATAACATACCTAGACTCTTAGAGATGTTACTTTAATAAGAACTGCATCAGGTGAATTTGTGTATTGGTTGAAACATGCACTAAGTCAGAGCAAGTGATACACACCATCAATACATATTTTAGATGGGAACAATAATAACTATCCCTGCTGGTTTCCATGGATAAAACATGTCTTGAGTTTTGTCCTGACTTCTTGTTTGACATTGCTCTTCTGGCTTGAAAAGATTAGTCTTTGGAAGACTTTTCATATGATTAGACGCATAATTACATACCCTATGCTCCCTCTGAGATATACAAAATAAGGAAATCTTTGATGTTGGTCCTTGAAGTATTCTTTTTTTGGAATTTGCCACAGTTTCCAAATTAGAAATCCTTAGTTTGCTTGCTACACAAGATTCAAATTGCCATATTCTACAACTTGTAACAGAAGAAACCTCTTGTGTATAACCATAAATTTGTCTTCACCAAATATCTAAGGCAAATCTTGCATTAGATAGAGTATATGAATCTTGCATTCAGGCTACATATCTAATAAGTACTAAGTCTCTCGACAAAGTACCTATCAGTTAGTCAGTAAGAATTAACTATTCACACTAGACCATTCTGACTGATTACCTCTTCACACTTATATTCTTTCCTTTTGGCAATAAAATACTTTCAAACAGCTGAAGACAACGGTATGATGTTATAACATTTGAAATGACATCACCTTTTATGGTTCTTAACTAACATCTCTAACATCTTATTCATAACACTTGGGGTGATGTTACCCTAAGAAAATTATAAGGCAAAACAGGACACGTGTCCTTATCAGGGGACTCCTACATTCAAATAGGAAACCTGCACAAAAGTAAAACAAAGCCAAAATCCACAGTAGATGATGTCGAGATGGTTAGTGTAGCGGGGAAATTCTGATATCGAAGCCATAGGATTGACTCGAATCAATATTCCGTTTAAAATCGCCACCGTGCTTTATTGTTTCCAAAGGAAAAGGGAAAAGAACGAAAAAACCAAAGTTTTGTTTTTAAAACAAGAAAGAGATCTCAGGTACGGGTGTTGATTATATGAGGGGAAGGTTTAAAGCACCCCTCATATCTGTGGTACTCCACAGGAACCTTTTTGAAAATCTGTGTCGTGTGTGCTAAAAAAGGGTTTGTTTTATTTTTAAAATAAGCTCGGCAAGACATTAAGCCTTGGGCCTACATACCTCCTCGGTGCAATGGAGAAGTCAGAGCTAATGTAGTTCCACTTAAAGGGAAAAACAGTTTTAAAAACGGATAAACACTTTATCGTCGTCGGAGAGAAATACCCAGCCATTGATTTTGAGCATGAGAACAAACAAGTTCTTTACATCGCAAATGAAAGAAGGGATCCAACTCGGATAAAATCAACGAGTATGCCACTAGCTCTCTCACGCGGAAAAGATCTCATTTTATCAATCAATTTCAAAATCGTGGGGTATAACCACTCGTTTCGACAATTAGTCGTGTCTAAACTTTTGAAGAAAAGGACACTAAGGGCAAAAGATATTTTTAAGAAAAGGTTTTGAAAAGATTGCAAACATAAGAAGGTTTTTTGAAAAAGGGAGAAGATTTTGAAAATCTAAGAAATGGGAGGAGATGAAGAGGCTATCCTATTGCGTAAAATAAAAGCTAAGGAAAGAAACGTCTAACCAAATAAGAAGCCAACACTTGACATTAAGAGCCAAGGTAGATTTCCCATCCTTTGGAATTATCAATACCAACACATTAACACTTGGGGATCCAGATGAACTTATTATCTTAGCACCACTTTGCATTAAGCACATTAAGATTCTGACAAAAATCGGGCAGAGTAACGGTTGTTTTCGGGTAAAATCCTTATATCAATGCCTTGGAATTAACCATCAAGGGCTTTCAAGGAAATACCTGCATACACAAACAAACAACAATCCAACGCCAGACAGACATAATAACAGTAGAGTAAAAACATAATAAGGGTCCAGAGGCACTGAGTCCATAAGTCCAAATCTCCAAAATGCTCGGGATAGTAACCAATAGTCCAAAGAGAGCCTTATGTGTTTTTTAGATTTTTGTTATTTATTAGTGTTTTAGCGTAAAAGTAAAGTATGGTCCAAGTGGACAAAGAGAAAATAGTGGAAACATAAACAAATGTCCAAGTGGACAAAGAGAAAATAGCGGAATATAAACGTCCAAATGGACAAAGGAAAAATAGCGGAATGTAAATATGATGAAATGATAAAATAAAGCGATAAAGCGAGAAATATAAAGAGCAATATAATAAAAGTGCGGAAATTAAAGTCAATTGTTAGATGTTAAAGATAACCATCTTGAAACTTGTCAAGTATGTTATCAAAGTTAGTAATGAAGATCGATGGTGAGTGAAGGATGTACTCGGATTTAAATTCAATGGAAACTTATCAGAAGCTTGATAAAATCATAGCAACTACACGATAAATTTCCATAAGTCTTAAATCAACCGCATACAATTCTCTTCCATGTTTGATCTTTTTTGATTCGGGACACGAAATATTGCGCTATGTTAAGCAAATCGCCAAGTGATTTATGTAGAAATCACCCTACAATGAGGCCGGTCAAAACTGTATGTGCTAATGCATGCGAGAAGAAAGATATGTAGATCGCCTTCCGAAAGCAATACCGCACGAAAAGAAAATAGGTAACGATCTAGTCTTTACCAAGAATCCATAGAATTCTCAAAGTGTTAAGACTTTCATCGATCAAAAGAAAAAAGAAGGAGAGGAAGATAAAATGCATAAAGTAAAATCAACTCACACTATCATTAATATCATTCATCTAATATTATGGATTTGGTCATTTCAAACCTATCAACATCCTAGATCCAATGATATTAATGAAGTGGAGGAAGAAGGAACCCAAAACCCCAAAACAAGCATAAAAAAGGCAAAAAACACATTCTGCCAGCAGGAAATCGATTTCATGCAAGGGGAAATCGATTTCCTGAGTGCAGAGTTCAAATTTTGAAAAAAAATAAGGTGGAAATCGATTTCCTACAGAGGGAAATCAATTTCCTGCACGCAGCATTCAGAAAATCAGCATTAGGAGGCATAAAACTTGACTTAAGCAAACATATAAACACCTTATGATCACATATCAATTGGAGCACGAATTTTCCATCAAATCACCATCAAATAGGACCAATATAGCATCAAAGATGCATCACACACAAGCACAAAAGAATCACATTATGATGGATGAATAAAGATGAAGAAAATTACCAAATCTTGAACAAAACTTAGATCTACTTCAAGAATCACCAACACAAATCTTGATCTCTCAACAATTGAAGAAAAAAGAGTGAAATGGATGGTGGTTTAGCTCAAAGTTTGTGAGGTTCAAGATGTGACTCACAAACTTTATGAAAGAAAAAGAGCTTTGGTGAATTTGGTAAGGATGAGGAGAGAAATTGCAAGGGATTTTTTGGCTCTCAAAGCTTGTGAAATGAGAGAGTAGAGGTCTCTATTTATAGAATTGGAGCAAGAGTAGTGGCAAATTGGTCTTTTTGTATTTGGGGATTAATTTGTGGTTAATTGGTATTTAAATGACATTTAAATGGTAAGAAATGGTAAAATGATGTTTAAGTGGGTTTAATGAAGAGATTAATTTTGATGAGGTGGAAAATTGGTAAAATGATCAAATAAGGTCAAAGAAAATAGGTGCCAAAATGATGTCAAGCTTCCCTCCTTATTTTTTTTGAATTTTTCCTTAAGGAAATCGATTTCCCCAGGAGTGAAATCTATTTCACTCTGTTCCAGAAGAGAATTTGGCGCAAAATACACTAGGGAAATTGATTTACCCAGGAGGGAAATCGATTTCATGCTGTCTAGAATGTGAAAAATGCCTTGTTTATTGCATGTCTTGGCTTGGTACCTACAAAACAAAAGCCTATAAAGAAACAAAGCAATATTTTTGGTATTTGGGTTAGTATAATGTGCATACAAGATAAACAATCATTGATGCTTGATGGTCCCTCTTATTGATGAGGTGAGTGCAACAGCATGAACAAAAATTCCGAGTGAAGCTCTTGATTAGTGATTTGAATATGAATGATATAGGATCTTAGGGTCACAAATTGGGGTATGACAGTTAGGGGTCAAAGCAGGAGTGGAAGTCGAGCCTGGAGGTTCCACACTTAGTAGTTTTTGTAATTGAAGTGTTCAATGGTGAGACACGGAGTCGATAGAAGACGGTTATCAGTAGCAGATGAAGCGCGAGATTTCAAAATTCAAAGTTTGAAATATCAAGGAAACGGTTACAAGACCAGAATCGTGTACCAAAGGCGCCAAAACACAGAGAAAGATCCTGTGAGGCAGTTTCTGATTATTTGAATGTAGAAAAGTGTGTTCACTATTACAATCAAACTACTTGCTTACACTCTGCCCAATTTCCGCCCTTCAGGAAACAAGAGTTGCTAAGAGTTCTGATGTATGTGAATCACCATCTTTAATTTCAATGCAATCCTTTTACTGTTTAATCATATGCTTCGAAACTGTCATCTACATTGTGCTTGTTAACCAATATTTGTTTTGTCTTTTAATTATTGTTTCATATAAGTAAACTGAAACTGGTTGTAGTCCTTAGAAAACTACTCTTGAGTCGACACCATCTGGTGGTCACGAGTCACCCCCAGAGGCTTAGAGTCAAAATAGTCACAAGATTACAAAGTTTAAGTCTAAGTTCGCCTCGTCGGTCACGAGTCACCTGTCGGTCGAATCTAGTAGTTAGTGTGGAAACACATTGCATTTGTCACTAGTCTTAGAAAATTGTCACTAAGGCAAACACTTCGACGGGATAAGTACAATCCTAAAGAACTTTAGCACGTGGTCCTAAGATCAACTGGTCGATCTTGCAAATAACCCTTAGTTTCAAGGCTTTGGGAAGACCAGCGGTTGTTTACCAATTTCCACAGTAAACAAAATGGCACGCCCAGTGGGACAATCGTGCTAATTTTTTTTTCGTTATATGTATGAAACTCAGGAGTGGGAATTAATACCAAAACCCACCCAAAAAGGTTAGGTCTAGGATGACAAAAACACCTAACCCAAATAACGTTGATGAAGTCCCTTCGCACTCTCTGGACTCCTCAAACACAGTGCTTACTCCGGTTGAGCCAGTGACTGGTGCAGAGACAGATGCTGTAGTTCTGAGAATGGGAATAGCAGACATCCCTATGATACCACCAGGGGGAACTGGAGCAAGAGCTACTCCTTTTCGATAAAATGTACCTCGTTTCGGAACCATTGACCCCACGTATGGAATGCCGTATTCCTTGATGGTTGGAAGTCAGTCGACGTCAAGTCCTGCTTTAGTGTCGGATGCACAAGGATCCACACTAGGTGCCCAAAATAGGGCAAATCAGAGCAAAGTTGTGCCTTTGTCGAACACGTCCGTAGCTGTGCTTAGGCAGCGGATGGAGGATAGCAATCAAGAGTTGGTAAACATGCTGACTAACCAAATGGGGACTGTGTTTAATCCTATAGCGGAGGAATAAGCAGAATCGAATAAACAGCTGGTCAATTAACTCACTCGACTATGCAACTATCTGGGGGCACCTCAAATGATCGTTCGACAACCTCCATAAGCGCATAAGCAAGTGACGACCAAACCAAGGTGGAGTACGAGGGAGACAATAGGTTATTATGGTGGGTCAACAACAGGATACTGATCAATTTGTTGAGCAGTATCAACAGGAAGAAGTAGCCATGGAGAATAACCTTACTACAATGATCAAAAGGATTATGGCTAGAAACGGAATGAATACTCCATTACAAAGGCCGACATATTCTTCCCCGTTAGATGAATATATTGTACAGACAGAGAGGTCCTAGGGCTGGAAAATACCTAAGTACACCAAGTTTGGAGGTGAAACTGGTGAATCGATAGTCGAGCATATTGTTAGATATCTGACTGAATCATGGGACATGGCGAATACCGAAAGCCTCAGAGTTAAGAATTTTCCATTGTCTCTTACAAAATCAGTGTTCACTTGGTTTACTACATTACCCCCCAACTCTGTCGACTCATGGCCAAAATTGGAAAAGCTTTTCCATGAGCAGTTTTATGAAGGCCATTTGAAAATCAGTCTGGTCGAACTGTCGAGCATCAAAAGGAGCTTCGCAGAGACCACCGACGACTATCTGAATAGGTTCAGGTCACTTAAAGCAAAATGTTTCACGCAGGTGCCTGAACATGAACTGGTTCAGATGGCAGCAGGAGGTTTAGATTATTCCATTAGGAAAAAAATAAACCCAACATTTGTCAAAAGTATGTCGCAGTTAGCTGATAGGGTTCGACACGTTGAACGCTTAAGACTAGAAAAAGTTAGGCATACCAAAGCAAAAGCTAAAAAGGAAAAGGTAGCCTATGTCGATTATGATGATACAGACCCCATATGCGAAGCTGACTACATCTCGCCGACAGAGGCGGAGATTGATCTGGCCGAAATGAAACCAGAACCAGCATACGAATGTAAATCATTGTTTCCGTCAAAAGGAAAAAATGTCTCTGTTGATAACAATTCGAAATTCCCTTCTAAAACTTACACTTTTGATATTAGTAAATGCGAGGAAATTTTCGATGATTAGTTAAAGATGGTCATATTTTAGTACCCCCAAATGCTAAACTACCACCATTAGAACATCGACAAAAAAGAGGTTTTTGCAAGTATCATAATTATCTTGGGCATTCGACCTCTCAATGTTTTCTTTTCAGGGATATGGTCCAAAAGTCACTTCAGGAAGGTCGACTTAAATTTGCTGCCAGAAGGACGAAAGTCGACGCTGACCCATTCAAACAAGAAGAGGCTTTGTTTGCTGACACTGTCGATATCAACATGGTGGAACAAACTGAGATACCTGATGACATGCTGGAAGAAAGCACCGACGAAACTCCCTAGGTTCGACTTGCTGATGTGTACCCCAGGCTTGACGAAGATTTGCTGGATTTCCGGTTTCGATGCAAGAATCAGGATTCCCAAGTGGGGTTGTGCCCCAGATGCAGTGCCTTGACTGATAGAGTGGCTGCAGAGAATTTCCAAAAGATGCAGTCGGAACGAGAAAGAGCTCAATGGGAAAGGAGGGACCCAAGAAAAGCGTCCCAAAACAGGCCAAGAAGCTATGTGCCTCCAGCTGCTGCGTCCAAAGGCACTTGGATTAAGCCTCAGATGTCAAGGGAAAAACCTGAATTCTTCGAAGCTGAGAAGGACAGGAAGGGAAAAGCTCCAATGAGTTATCAATTGAAGATTCATTATGAGGGAAAGAGCCACATATCTGAGAACTACATGGGCAAAAATCCCATGAGTCAAACCCAGTGGAGGCGTTTTCAAAGAAAGAAGCAGGATGAAAGGTAAGCCGCTGCTGCTGCTAGGCAGGCTGCTAATGGACATGTATACAAAAAGAAGCAATATAAGGTAAAGGTCGATTCAGTTGTCAAGCAACAGATCAAGGAATTTGTTGGTAAACCTGCGACCAAGGATCCAGACGAAGCAACAAACGACTTTGCTTCTGACTCAGGAGAGAGACTCGACATTCTAGTCAAAGTGGTGTCGATCTTGCCCCAGGAGTTCAATGTCTCTACTGAAGCTGAGGATGTGGACGAAACTGCTGTTGCTGAAATGGCCTTACATAGGCCTACATGTTACTTTATGATGAACAACGGTTCCGTAGATAACCAAGATATATTTTTCGAACGCCCAAATATGGCAATGAGAGGCCATTTGAAACCTTTACTAATAAGAACTAAAGTAGAGGAGGTAGTTGTGAACAGAGTGTTGGTCGATTGTGGTGCGATAGTGAACATTATACCACATCACATGCTGAAGAAAATTGGAATGTTTGACACTGATATCAAATCTCATAACGTGGTCCTTTCAGACTACGAAGGAAACACCAAAAACACAATGGGTGTCATTCAACTAAATATCACTGTCGGCTCAATGACTCAACCAACCACCTTCATGGTTATCAAAGGAAAGCCTAGTTACAACCTGCTGGTTGGAAGGGAATGGTTACATGGTGTAGGAGCTGTACCTTCATCCATGCACCAACGGTTAATTATATAGAGGGAAGATGGTATTGTCGAGAATATTGAGGCCGACCAACGCTATTTCATGGCTGATGTTAACAATATTGGTCAAAAGCAGTTCGACATGAAGTTGGCCAACGTAGCCCCTTGCCAGCCAGCTGAAGATGTCTACCCAAACCTCAGTGAAGCATTTGTCTCCTTAAAAATTACATGAGACCCATGGATTTATCTGGGATGTGGAGCCTGTAGAGGATCCATTCCTGTCGGACCCTGTGCCATCAGGCTGGGAAACATAAGTGATGATGTCTGAGCTAGAAGCTCTAAAAAGAATTTCGGCATATATTGCTGAAAACAAAATCAATTCGGCTTTAAAAGCTGAAACTGGCATGGTTGAAAAAGAAAATCAAATACAAGCTATCAATGATAGTTCGACCATAAAAGCATAAACCTCAAAAGAAGACGTCGATAATCAGCGTTTCCACTGCATATACGAAGACGAACCTTTAGGGTTCGAAAAGAACCTTATGGCGCCAGAGAAGATGTAACCACGAGATCCTTTGGAAGAAATCGATTTGGACAAAGAGGGAGATAAGAGACCCACATTCATCAGCGCCAACATAGACCCAGAACTCATGTCGCAGGTAATTTTATTATTAAAAGAATTTAAAGATTGCTTCGCATGGGATTATAATGAAATGCCTGGATTGATCAGGGAATTGGTCGAATTAAAATTGCCAATACAAGTTGGCAAGAAACCAGTAAAGCAAACACCTCGACATTTTGCACCAGCAATAATGTCGAAGATAAAGGAAGAGGTCGAACGACTTCTTAAGAGCAAGTTCATAAGAACTGCAAGGTACATTGAATGGTTAGCGAACATAGTACCAGTTATAAAAAAGGAATGGGAAGCTAAGGGTATGCATTGATTTTAGAGATTTAAATGCTGCTACCCCAAAAGATGAATATGCCATGCCTATAGCAGAAATGTTAATCGATTCAGCAGCAGGTTTTGAATATTTAAGTATGTTAGATGGTTATGCAGGTTATAACCAAGTTTTTATTGTAGAAGAAGACGTGTCGAAGACGGCATTTCGATGCCCGGGGGCATTAGGAACATATGAATGGGTGGTCATGCCTTTCGGCTTGAAGAATGCCGGAGCCACGTACCAAAGGGTAATGAATTCTATGTTTCATGACTTTATCGAAGAATTTATGCAAATATATATTGACGATATTGTCATAAAGTCGACCTGCAAGTCGACACACTTAGAACATCTTAGGAAATCTTTCGAAAGAATGAGGAAACATGGATTAAAAATGAATCCATTAAAATGTGCTTTTTGTGTGCAGGCAGGAGATTTCCTTGGCTTTGTAGTGCATAAAAAAGGTATAGAAGTCAACACAAGCAAGACCAAAGCCATTATGGATATTAAACCTCCATCAACAGAAGGAACTTCAATCTTTATTAGGGAAGATAAATTTCTTGACGAGGTTTATATCTAACTTAAGTGGAAAGACGAAGGCGTTCTCACCACTACTTCGACTGAAGAACGAAGACTTCATCTGGCAAAGTCAGCATCAAGAGGATTTCGACAAGATCAAAGAATATCTGACGAAACCTCCAGTATTGGCACCACCTGTCAGAAGCAGGCCCATGAGGCTATACATTGCAGCCTCGGAATTGACTTTAGGAAGTATGTTAGTTCAAGAAAATGATAACAGTGTCGAAAGACCGGTGTACTACCTTAGTTGAATGTTAAATGATCCTGAAACTAGGTATAGTGATATAGAAAAACTATGCATGTGTTTGTATTTCTCTTATATGAAGTTGAAGCAATATATAAAACCAGTTGATGTGTATGTTTCTTCGTATTCTGATATTATTAAGCACATGTTGTCTAAACCAATTTTGCATAGTCGAATTGGTAAATGGGTATTAGCATTAACTGAATATTCCCTAACATATGCTCCTCTAAAAGCAATGAAAGGACAAGTGGTAGCAGACTTCCTGGTCGACCATTCTATGGTTGAAGTCCCTCAAAATTATGTCGACTTGGCACCTTGGAAATTGTATTTCGATGGGTCCAATCACAAAAATGGAACGGGTATTGGAGGAATCATAATTTCTCTAGATGGAATTCCAGCAGAGTTCAAGTACTCAATAGCTGGTACGTGTACCAACAATGAGGCTGAATATGAAGCCTTATTATCTGGACTTGAACTGCTGCTAGAATTGGGGGCAAGGAATGTCGAAATTATGGGAGATTCTGAGTTGGTAGTGAAGCAAGTCTCCAAGGAGTACAAATGCGTTAAAGAAAATCTAATCATGTACTTCGTAGTTGCGAACAGATTGCTTAGAAGATTCAATTCAGCGAATATTTGACATATACCCAGGCAAGAAAATCAAGAAGCCAATGATCTAGCGCAAGAGGCGTCAGGATATAAGAGAGGCAGCGATGAAGAGCCTGTTCAGGTGAGAGAAAAAATTTGAGCAACTGTATACCCCTTAGACTTATTTGTGATAAAATTAGGGGCTGTCGATGCCGAAAATTTCAAGATTTTTACAGTCGATAACGGACAGGAAAATGACTGGCGTAAACCATTGGTGGAATATTTACGAAACCCTATAGGTCGACAGATCAGAAAATCAAGTACATGGCTCTTAGTTTCGTCTTGTTGGAAAACGAACTATTTAAGAAAACATCTAAAGGAGTATTACTCAAGTGTCTAGTAGATAGCGAAGCTTATCTGGCCGTGTCGAATGTACACAACGGGGCATGTGGAGCACATCAGGCTGGCTATAAGATGAAGTGGACTCTAATGCGTTCGAGAGTTTATTGGCCCTCAATGTTGAAAGACTGCATAGAATTCGCAAAAGGATGTCAAAAGTCTCAGATGCACGGGGGCATCCAACACGTCCCTGCAAGCGAATTGCACGCTATTGTAAAGTCGTGGCCACTCAGAGGTTGGGCTTTAGATGTAATCGGGGAAATAAAACCAGCTTTGTCGAAACAGCAAAGGTATATTCTAGTCGGTATCGACTACTTTACAAAGTGGGTTGAAGCCATGACTTTGAGAAACGTCGACCAAGAAGTTGTGATAGATTTCATACAAGATCACATTATATGTCGATTTAAGATACCAGAGACTATCACAACCGACCAAGGAACCGTGTTCATTTGAAAGAAAATGCAGGAGTTCGCCCAGGAGGTTGGCAAAAAGCTATTGACGTCGACACCATATTATGCCTGCGAATGGTCAAGTCAAAGCTGCCAACAAGGTGGTAATCAGCCTGATAAAGAAGCATGTAGGAAAAAAGCCGAAAACTTGGCATCAGTCTTTGAGTCAAGCCTTGTGGGCATGTCGAACATCTCCCAAAGAGGCAACTGGTACTACATCGTTTAGATCGACATATGGACACGACACTGTGTTACCAGTCAAAGTATACGTTCAATCGGTAAGGATACAAAGACAGCATGAGATACCATTTGAAGACTATTGGAGTATGATGACAGAAGGATTTTCCCTCAGAAAGTCAAACAAGGACTTGAAGTCTCCAGTCAGAACTGGATACTTAGGTCTCCAGACCACAATCTCCCTACAAGGATTGTCCAGCAGCTCATCAACAAACATCTTCTCCTCAAGAACTCTCCTGTTTCTAATAGGATGAAAATATTTTCCATCATCAACTTCAAGAAGATATCCAGCATAACCAGGTGCAGCAGCCACTAGTCTCTTCTGAACAGCCATAGCTCCAACCTAAAAATCTTGGCGAAAGCTTCTCCAAAGGTTTCTAGTTGAAACATCATGAAGATCATTGAAGAAGGCATCTCTCAAGAGATCCAGCCTACTAACAACTTCATGTCTGAACAATTCCAGGTAGATATGGGGTTCAGGTTCAGGAGGGTTGAAGATAAATTTGTAGTCAGGGTAGAGAAGGCAGTATGGGTTGGATTTTCTGGTAGGAAAGGGATGGGATAGAGAAGGTGGAACTGCTGTGGTTGAAGAAGATGGAATATCTGTGGAGATGTACTTGCCTGGGAAAGTCGTTAGTTATTTCAGCACGGAAAGACTCCCTGATGCGCTTGTCTCAAAATTCCTTGGAATTTACTTGGACAGGATCAAAAGTGACCCTCTGCTTCTTGGCTTGCTTGGCTTCTTCTTCTTGAGCCTTTCTTTTTAGCCTTGCTTCTTGCTTCTTCTGATCCTTCTTCTGAAGGTCAGCCAGAGAAGGAAGCACTCTTCCATGAATCCATGCAGGATCAACAGAAGATTGAGTTCTAACAAAAGCTTCCAAATAATGCTTAACAACCTTGTGAAGTTCAGCTTGGAACAAGGTAGCAAAGCCTTCAACTGGAATTCTTCTAGTCAGAATATCTGGGAAGATTACAGGAACATAAGTTACCTCCCTGATAAGTTCCAATCTTAGTAGATCAAAACCATTGATGACATGACCTTGAATGACTCCAAAGAACTTGGACGTTCCAATAATCCTTAGAGAGTCCATCAAATCACTTTCTATCAGAATGTCTGAAATCATTCTGGCGAAAGGAATAGCATTTATTGGAAGATGAGGATACTTCTCACGTTCTTCATCTCTTGACTCTTCAATAGCCATCTTCAGATTCTGAAAAAGAATGTTGGAAATGTTGAGTTTAATTCGTCTTCCAATGCAGAAGAGAGTGTATTTGTGATCAAACCTAATGTACATGGAGGATAATGATCTTCTTCTATGATGAAGAGATCCCAGAATAATTTCAGCTCAGACTTGATAGAACGCACTCAATGTACCAGTTTGGTGAGATTGAAGACCAGTAGCATAAGATATTTGTCCTTCAACCTGTGGCCAACTAACTCTGGCAGGAAGTGGACCAGTACATCCTTCATCATCATCCAGGTTGTACAGCTTCCTTATCAACTTCTCAGTGATCACAACTTCATGCCCTAACACGAAGGAGATGATTGTAGTTGGAGTAACCGTTGCATGAGCCCAGAAATCTTTCACAAGAGTCGGATAAATTGGTCCAACCAATCTATCAAGATAGTTTGACCACCCTTGTGCCATTGTCTTTGCTTCAGGTTTGAAACCATGTGCTTTCAGATTTTCAAAGTCCACTGAAGATTCACAAAGAACTTCCATCTCTGCAGTAAGAATGGAACAGGTCTTCAATGGAGCATACCCATGCTTGCTGAAGACCAGATGAGTGGAAGAAACTTCTGCTTGGCTTGGGGAACTAGACGAAGGATTCATGATGAGATGCTAAGTTGCAGACACAAGCTAGGGTTTGTGTGATGAATGCAAAAAGTGAGGGACGAATGAAGAGAGAGAGTGAAAAAGATGAAATGAAGATGAAGAGGGGTATTTAAAAGATTGAATAAAAGAAAATAATAAATGCAATATGGTTTAAATGAAATGATTACAGAAAAACATGACATCAATTTGCATTTAATGAGATATGACGTTAGGAGAGATAAAGTGACAAACTGAAATGATTTGCACAGTTACCTAGGGAGGCGTATCCTCAACTGCACGCATGCTTGTCCAAAAATAGTGAACACCTTTTCATTTTCTAGAAAGACTAGTGACAGCTGTTTTGCTTTAAAAGAGATTCTGAATCAACTTAGATAATGAAACTTTAGAAATAACAGAATCAGAACTTCTAATTGATCATTATTAGAACTTCTTATAAACACATAATCCCAACATATTTCAGAATTTAACCATACATAAGATCTTCTCATCTACTCATTCTAGGCATAAATCCATACTGATATTCTTCAGAATGAACTTAAACCTATCTTCAGCAAGGGGTTTTGTAAAGATATCAGCCCATCGATGGTCTGTATCCACAAAGTTTAAAGAGAGAACTCCCTTCTGAACATAGTCCCTAATAAAATTATGTTTAATCTCAATATGTTTAGCTTTGGAATGTAAGATAGGATTCTTTGATAAACATATGGCAGAAGTATTATCACAGAAGATAGGAATGTTACTCTCATATATTTAATAATCTTCTAGCTGACTCTTCATCCAGAGCATTTGTGTGCTACACCCAGCAGCAGCAGCATATTCTGATTCTGTTGTTGAGAGGGCAATGGTAGCTTGCTTCTTGCTGTACCAGGAGATCAAGTGACTACCAAGAAATTGACAACTTCCAGAAGTACTACTCCTTTCAATTCTATCTCCAGCATAGTCAGCATCATAAAATCCTACTAAGTTGTATTCTATAGATCTTCTGTAGACCAAACAAACATAAGTAGTACCTTTCAGATACCTCAGAATTCTCTTAACAACAGTTAAGTGAGATTCTCTAGGATCTGCTTGGAATCTAGCGCACAAACAGACACTGAATAGAATGTCAGGTATAGAAGCAGTTAAATATAGAAGAGATCCAATCATACCTCTGTACAACTTCTGATCTACCTTCTTATTTACCTCATCCTTACCTAGAACACACGTTGGATGCATAGGAGTTTTGGCTTCTTTGCTTTCAGAAAGATTAAACTTCTTCAGAAGTTCTTTCACATACTTCGTTTGATGAACATAAGTTCCATCAGAAGTTTGATTGATTTGAATCCCAAGAAAATACTTGAGTTCACCCATCATACTCATTTCAAATTCAGCCTGAATAGACTTAGCAAACTCCTTTCCAAGTGAAGCATTAGATGTTCCAAAAATAATATCATCAACATAAATTTGACAAATTAAAATGTCCTTCTTAGACGTTTTACATAAAAGGGTCGTATCCACTTGTCCTCTAGTGAAACCATTATTCAGAAGGAAAGAACTTAATCTCTCATACCAAGCTCTAGGAGCTTGCTTCAACCCATACAATGATTTCTTAAGTTTGAAAACATGTTCTGGAGACTTAGAGTCTTCAAAACCAGGAGGTTGGTGGTGTCGCCCTCGGTTTTTTATACCTCTCGTGGTGAGAGATACGAACTGACTCTTCTTTTGTTTGTGAATTTTGAAAATCAGAGAGTCTCCACCGACTTTTATTTTATCCAATTAAGAAAAGGTTTATAAAAGAAACAAAAAAAGACCTTTAAGAGATTTTGGGTTCAGGGGTAGGTTATACAAAGGGAAGGTATTAGCACCCCTTTGTATCCATGGTTATCCATGTGCTCTTAATTGCTTAACTCACTTGTTTTGAATCATTTGTCTTGCCTTGAAATGCTTGTATGTGGTTTTAAAATACCTTTGTAAATTGGCTTTGTAATGATCCTTGTGCGGATGTATACAAAGTGTTTTATCTTTCGAAAGATGTTTTGAAAAAAAGAGCTTTAACTTCGTAATGATCCTTGTTTGGATATATACCAAGTATTGTCTTTTTTGAAAGTTTTATTTTGAAAAACAATGATATATGAGACATTTGTGTGTTTTGATTTGAGCAAGCAATTAGGAGATCTACCCTAAGTTTATAAGGTCTTTTCCTATTTTCTTTAGAAAATTCTCCTTTTACCGGATGTAAACAAAAGTTCGATTTTGCATTTGAAATAATAGAATTTGATTTTTTTGAAAAGAGTATCAGAGGGATTACCCTAAGAGGTGCAAGTGTGATTGTGTTTTGATTCAGATATTTTTATCTTTGAAGTTAGTGACCTAACGCTTCAATTTTTATCTTTGACATACACGCAATTTTATATACACAGGAATTAAAATGCGGGAATGTAAAATGCGGAAAGTAAATCTACGCTATTACATCGATTGTGCGAGAAATGTAAACTACGCTATTTACATGATTTTGACAACCTATACACTTTATCTATGAATTTAAATTGCAATAATATAAAAGAAATATTTTTGGATTTTTTGTATGGTTGATTTTAATTAGAATTAATGCATAATTAATTTAATTAAAATGAGAAAAAAGTAGAAATAAAATTTAAACCTAAAATTAAATTTAAAATATGCTCATATTGCTTATAAATTAATTTTAAAATAAAACTAATTTTTTTTATTTTTTTGAAGTTGTTTTGAAAATTTATTATGCTAATTAACATATAATTATATAAACAATTATACAAATAATTAAAACTTAAAGAGAAAAATATTCTAAATATGTACAAAATTAGTCTATAATATATAAACTAAATTTAATAAAAAGAACAAATTTTTTTCTGATTTTTTGATTGGTTGAAATAATTAAAAAGAAAATATATAAATATATACTAATTAATTAAACAAAATATTTTAATTATTAAGAAAAATGAAATATTTTTATGTCAAAAAATAATATATTATTTTATAAACCTAAAAATATTTTTATTATATTTTTTGATTTTTTAAACTATTTTAAATTAATTTTGTAAAGTAAATAAAATAAAATGAAAATATATATAATTAATGATCTGGTGTGATTAATAGGAAGGTCTATGGTAAGGATGAGCATTCAGACACGTTGGATGGGGAAATTAATGAGATCAGATGGCCTGGAATGAGAGGGAGCATGATAACGCGTACGTCTTAACGCACTGGATCCATTTGTTTCAAACCCAACGCGCGCGCAAACCAGCGAATGAGGGAGCGACGCGTGGTCATCTCAACCTCCAGACCGTCATTTTAGGCCTGCAATTGCCTTTAGTGACGGTTCCCGATCGTTGCTAAAACCCTGTCAATACGAATACAAGAAAAACAACACAAAAATATTTCGCGAGGGTACCCATGGATTCGTCTAAATCTCACGAACTCAGCCATGCCTTTAATTGGGGCTAATTTTACCTGTAGGGGAAATCCCTAAAAGGACTTGGAAAACCCTAGCTATGGCATCTTCTTGAATACGTGACCAAACCTTAATTAACTATCCAGAAACGTTCATCAGGTTAATCTAAACATGGATATATAATCAAAAATTATTTAAAACGCGTGTAAGTATGGATTCGATGATAGTTTTACTTGGTACAAACCGTGAGCTCTAAGGTACGATTCTGAATGCCTCCAAGCTTGGAAATGATTTGGAAATGTTCAATGATACTTGAGGAATGTTTTGGAATGGATATTTGGACTTGAATTGGACTAAAACTTAAAATTCGAATTTTAAATTTCTTACAATATTTCAAACATGATACAAGTATGTTTCAAGCATATATTTGGTTCTGTAATTGTGTGTCTCTGTTACTAAAGTATGCTACTTCATTTATAAGCAATGAAGTGCTTCAAAACTAAGCTAAGAAGCATTGATGATCTTTGTTGAACTTTTAAATTCTTTAATATAAAAAAGTTTGAATTCTTGACCATGGCTTGATTTTTCTTCAACCTCTTGCTCTAGGCCTGCTTTGTACCTCTCTTTTTGCATAGTTGAATCATTCTTGGTTGCCTTAGCTTAAGAATCAAGCATTGCATCATTATCCTTCACCATTTCTTTTTTCAATTTAACTTTAAATGTAATAAAATTAAGCAAAAAGGAAATAAAAATGCTATGGGCCTTAGGTTGGTCGTGGGAGGCCCTTAGCATTGTTAGAATCATGTTTGGATCATGGAAACTTGGCCCCTTTTGGAAAAAAACATTTTTGATCAATGTTGGTTTCATGCATTTTCCCAAAATATAGCCAACTTCGACAAGGCATAAATCCCTCAATTTTTATCATATGAAGGAGTTCTTATACTTTTTAGAAACCTCAAGATGTCCTCTACAAGCCACTTTGGAAACTTTTTTTCATTTGGAGAAGTTATCTTGATGTTATGGCCTTTAACAAAAAACCACTTTTTGTTGACTTTGAAAATGACATGTAATGTCTGAGCTCATATTTTTCAAATGGTGAATCCAATGACCATGGGATCAATTGAATTTGAAATATAATTGAATTTCCTTCAAAACAATCTTTGGTTGGAATTTTTTGAATGAATGAGGAGAGAGTTATGGTCAGTCAAAGTTCAGTTGACTTTTTATGAAGAAAACCCTAATTTTGAAACTTAGGGTTTTGTTGATTTTTGATCTTTCCTTGATGAATTATGATCAACCAATGATCAAATGATGAATATTTTGACAAAATATGGATGTTGACAAAAAATTTCATTTTTGACTGTCTGTTGACTTTTCGGTCAAACTGGTCGTCTGTTGACTATTTGAGCTGCTGACTGCGCGTCTGAGCGAGTTGAAGTTTGAAAATTTGTATGGTGGTACTTTGAGATATATGGAGGTCTATGAAATCCATTTGAGGTCTCAAAAAACTTGTTCTCCTGAAAAAAAACAAAAACCCTAGTTAGGGACTGTTCGCGTAGGAGACAATTAGGCGTACCTAATTTTTGTGCAGTGCTGATTCTCTACTGATCATGTGAATATCAGAAGACTTCTAGAACAAAAATCTTGGAATTTTGAAATGCAAAAGATTGATTTGATTGATGGTACAAAACACGGAGAATTGCCATGTCAGCGGGTTTGACTGTCAGCTGACTGTTCGGGTATTAACGTAGCAGTTAAAGTGAAAATTCAACAGTTAAAGTTAATTTTTCTTTTTGTTTTTTGTTGTGTTAATGGTGAAAATTTATTTACATGAGTTGTTAGAAAAACACAGACATAATAAATAAATAGAATATACTGTACGCGAACAAAATTACCGATAATAACCTTGAAAAAACATTTAATGCACAGAAAAATAAATATTTAACTGGCAGAAAACACACAAAATATTATCTGGATAATTAAACTACAGTACGACAAATAGTACGACATTTAATACTGACAGTACAAATATTACATAATATAATGAACAGTACGACAAATAAACGGTACATTATTTGAAAACAAAAGATACGACAAACTTTAAAAATGACGATTAAAAACCCATGCTATAAATAATAACATATAGATGATTGGGAGTGTAAACAACCCAGGCGGTGATGACCATAAGAAAACACGTATCCATCCACTTCGCCATTTTTGCCGGGGAAGAAGAGAAAATAAATATGAGGTAGAAATTTGAGAGATGAGTTGAAATTTGATGTGAGAATTTATGGAAAAAATGAGAGGTATTTATAGAGTGAAAAGAAGGATAGAGACGTTGGGGAATGAAGTGATTCCGTACAAAAAAGGAAAATTTGAGTGGTAGTAGGATTTGAAAGAAAGTGTATGGTAGGGTTTGAAAAAGAGAGATGTATAGAATAAAGTTAGGATTTGATTTTGAAAGAAAGAGATTTGAAAAGAAAGGAAAAGATTTTGAAAATAATAGAATATAGTACAAAAATTAGTGGGAAACAAAAATTAATAATAATTTACTCATTACCAGTACAGTCTGAATCCCCGGACTTTGCGTCTGCAAAAAGATTTAATTCTGTACCAATTGCGTCAGTACTATTTATCTGCAAATAAATCTCAAATAAACAGCGTGTGTGAAATGATAAACAGTACTTGACGTTTGTGTAAGAATAAATTCAACAGCGAGCCAAAATACCGTATAATAAAAATTCTAAAAACCGAGTATTCATAAAATCAGGATATTTATGAAATAAAATCCAAGATTATATGAAACTCCCAAATTTTAGACAGAAGTCTGTTGCCTTCTTTTTTGAAAAAAGATGCGGGCAAATTTTGGGGTATAACAGTTGCCCCTATTCAATCTTCTTAAACCTGAAGAGACTGTTTATAATCTGAAGGTAGAAGATGATTGAATATTTAGATGCCCTAAAAATTTGCACTTACCTCCACCGGAAGTGATGTTGGAAATTGCATTTGAATGTTGTCTGAGAAATGTTGTTGGCAGATCGAAACATTACCTGAGACGGGCTTTCAGATGCCATCTGGCAAATGTGTTGATGGTTTGTTCACCAGAATGAATCCATTGATTATATCTTGATGAAGGATTTGAAGACCTCTGCGTTGACCGTTTCGGAACCGTCCGAGGTTACCGCTTTAAGTCTTGGAGGCTGATTGTTACGGAACTGTCCAAAGTTTTTCCGCTTTAGATTTTGAAAGTTGATCTATGAGGAACCGTCTGAGGTATCAACTTTAGATCTTTGAAGGTTGATCGTTGTGGAACTGTCTGAGGTATCAGCTTTAGATCTTTGATGGTAGATCATTAAGGAACCGTCCAAGGTATCGACTTAGATCTATGTTGGTAGATCATTAAGGAACCGTCCAAGGTATCGACTTAGATCTATGTTGCTTGTTTTGAGTTGATAGGCGATTTGGAAAGAAAGATCCCTTCAGAATGAATCTTTGATTCGATTATATCTGGGAGGAATGTTCGTCTGAATAGAATCCAGAGGAACACTGTATGTGATTGAGAACAACTTTGCTGAGGATATTCGTCCACCTGAAAAAATCAAGTTAGTGACATGCAATGTCATGATGCATGTAATGTATATGTTGAGATTCTCGAACTAAATGAGAAATGTGCATGTTATGTATGTGTTTGTCATGAAACATTATATGTTGTGTATGAATATGCGTATGATGTATGACTTATGCAGTTTAGAGCGTATCAAACTTCTGGTTGGGAAAATAAATCCCTGCTTGCTATTTGGAAATGAAGGCATTGTGATTGTTGATGATCTTTGCTATCTTGTTCGAGTATACTCGGCTGGGGGACCTTTTTACGGACCAGGGTACTCTGTTGAGGGATCTTTGACTACTGTTTGGAGATGAAAGGTAATTTGAACATTCTGATTTTGATGCCCTTTAAATGGGAATGAGAAAGATGCATAATCCTCCGATGCACTATTTGACCAAGCCTTGGTGTGGAGACCACACTTTCTGGGGATATCGCTCTTGATTAGCCCTGCTGGGGAATAAGGTTTCTCGAATCTCTTTGTTGGAGAAAAAATCTCATTGAGGAATTTGCTGAGAAATGCATCTCTGTTTGGGATTTTTCTTCTGATGCTGGTTTCGGGATGATGTCCAGATGATTGGGACATTACCTGAATGCTATTCCTGTTTTTCTTATAAACATCAATCATATTCAAATGCATATGTTCATTCAAAATTATCATTGGGATGTTTACGTATTCAAAACAGAAAAAGTGAAAACGTTGATTTTGAGCATGAGCTGCATTGATTTTTGAAAAAGAGCCATAATAGGCTGATTGGTACAAGGAGACAAAAATCCTAGTAGTAGGAAATTGTCATAAAGCTTTGAAAAGTATTTATAAAGAGAAATAGCTATGTGAAAACAATCCAGTCAAGTTTCAATTCTGCTATTGCCAATCTGTCTTCGAGCATCTCATCCCTCACTTGTTGGAAGAAAGTGATTGGACTGATTGGTACCTTTGATGTGTTGAATCTTGGAGGTGAGTAGGTAGCTAAACGGGACATAGTCGTACGCTTTATTCCCTAACTTTTGCATAGGCTGCCTTTTCAGGTTTTCATCCTACCGGGATAATTATTATTTAGTCTCTAATTTTTTCCTGGATCGCCCTTTCAGGTTTTCAATCCACCGAGACGCTCATTTCTTGCCTAAGTCGCCCTTTCAGGTTTTCAACTTAGCGAGCTTTTCTTTAAGCGAAGTACTTCTTGACTATGTCTGCATTTACAGGGTGTGGGAAATCCTCGCCGTCCATAGTGGTAAGCAACATGGCTCCGCCGGAGAATACTTTCTTGATTACAAACGGTCCCTCATAAGTGGGAGCCCACTTGCCTCTGGGGTCACCTTGTGGTAAAATGATGCGTTTGATAACCAAATCACCAGTTTGGTATGCCTGACTTTTGACTTTCTTGTTGAAGGCTTTGATCATACGCTTTTGGTACAACTGACCATGACAAATAGCTGCGAGCCTCTTATCATCAATCAAGTTTATCTGTTCCAACCGAGTCTGAATCCAATCGTCTTCGTCTAGATCAGCTTCTTTCATAATCCTTAGGGAAGGAATCTGAATTTCAATTGGAAGAACTGCCTCCATACCATAGACTAAGGAAAATGGAGTTGCCCCAGTTGAAGTACGCGCTGATGTGCGATAACCATGAAGAGCAAAAGTTAACATCTCATGCCAGTCTTTGTAGGTTACTGTCATCTTTTGTATGATCTTTTTGATGTTCTTGTTAGCAGCTTCCACCGCGCCGTTCATCTTTGGTCGATATGGAGAGGAATTATGATGTTTGATCTTGAACTGTGTGCAGAGTTCAGTAATCATTCTGTTGTTTAAATTTGTGCCATTGTCTGTGATGATCCTTTCAGGGATGCCATACCGACAAATGAGATTGTGCTTGATAAATCGGGCCACCACGTTCTTGGTGACAGAAGCAAATGAAGCTGCTTCTACACACTTTGTGAAGTAATCAATAGCGACCAGGATAAAACAATGTCCGTTGGAGGCAGTAGGCTTGATTTCTCCGATCATATCAATACCCCACATTGCAAAAGGCCAAGGAGCCGTCAAGACATTTAATGGGACTAGAGGTACATGTACTTTGTCGGCATATATCTGGCATTTGTGACAAGTTCTGGAGTGACGATGACAGTCTGTCTCCATGGTAGACTAGTAATAACCTGCTCTTAAGATCTTTTTAGCCATTGTATGTCCACTTGAATGAGTACCAAAAGCACCATCGTGTATGTCTTCCATAATCTGTTCCGCTTCCTTCTTGTTTACACAACGAAGCAAAGTCAAGTCATGGTTGCGTTTGTACAAGATTCCATTACTTAGAAAGAATTTAGCAGCAAATCTTCTTAGAAACTTTCTATCGTTAATGGATGCCCCTTCAGGGTACTCCTGAGCTTCGAGATATCTTTTTACTTCATGGAACCATGGTTTTTCTTCCATTCCTTCGGTATCGATCTCTTTGCAATAGGCTGGTTCATCCTGTCTGTAAATGATGATCATTGGCGCCTCATTGTCCCACCTGACTTTGAACATGGACGACATGGTAGCTAAGGCATCAGCCAATTGATTTTCTTCACGCGGGATGTGTTCAAAAGTGATTTCTTCAAAGTAAGGAATCAAACTCAACACATATTCTTTGTATGGAATTAGATTCGGGTGCTTCGTGTCCCAATCCTCTTTGACTTGATAAATTACAAGGGCCGAGTCCCCGTAGACCTCCAAGAACTTGATTCTTAGATCGATTGCAGCTTTGAGACCCAGAATACATGCTTCATATTTAGCTATATTGTTAGTGCAATTGAAGCATAATCTCGCAGTGAATGGTGTATGTCCTCCTGCAGCGGAAATGATCACAGCTCCGATGCCATTGCCAAGTGCATTAGAAGCTCCATCAAAAACCATAGTCCATCAGGACCCTGGCTCGGGTCCTTCCTCCGGTCCTGGTTGTTTGTAGTCAGTAACTAGCATAATATCTTCATCTGGGAAGTCAAAGTTCAATGCTTTATAGTCATCCACTGCTTGATAAGCCAGATGATCAGCTACCACACTTCCTTTGATCGCTTTTTATGAAGTGTACTGGATGTCATACTCTGTTAAGATCATTTTCCATCTTGATATTCTTCCAGAGAGAGCAGGTTTTTCGAATACATACTTGATGGGATCCATTTTGTAGATCAGGAAAGTGGTATGGTTTAGCATATACTGTCTTAGTCGGCAAGCCGCCCATGCTAAGGCACAACAAGTTTTCTCGAGCAGTGAGTATCTTGTTTCACAATCGGTAAACTTTTTGCTAAGATAGTAGATTGCATGTTCCTTTCGACCGGACTCGTCATGTTGCCCCAGTACACACCCCATTGAATCTTCTAACACAGTTAGGTACATTATCAAAGGTCTTCCTTCCACTGGTGGTAACAAGATTGGCGGTTTTTGGAGATATTCTTTGATCTTATCAAAGGCTAACTGGCATTTGTCATTCCATCTTTCCACTTGATCTTTCTTCAACAGTTTGAAGATCGGCACACAAGTAGTAGTCATATGGGCAATAAATCTGGCTATGTAATTCAAACGTCCCAAGAATCCTGTGACTTGTTTCTCGGTATGGGGTATAGGCATTTCTTGAATGGCTTTGACCTTGGCAGGATCAACTTCAATACCTTTTCTGCTGACGATGAAACCTAAGAGTTTACCAGATCTTACTCCAAAGGTATTCGGATTCAGTCGCAACCTGTACTTCTTGAGTATGTCAAACAGCTTGTACAAATGACCCAAATGTTCTTCTTCGGTGTTGGACTTTGCAATCATATCATCGACATAAACCTCTATTTCCTGATGAATCATATCATGGAACAAAGCCACCATTGCGCGTTGATAGGTTACTCCTGCATTCTTTAAACCAAAGGGCATCACTTTGTAACAAAAGGTTCCCCAAGGTGTAGTGAAAGTTGTTTTTTCCATGTCTTCGGGTGCCGTCTTGATTTGATTGTACCCTGAGAATCCATCCATAAAGGAGAATACCTTGCATTGTGCAGTATTGTCAACTAGTACATCGATGTGAGGTAAAGGGAAATCATCTTTGGGGCTTGCCCGATTCAGATCTCTGTAGTCTACACACATTCTGACTTTCCCGTCTTTTTTAGGCACAGGCACTATGTTAGCTATCCAAGGAGGATAACTCACAACTTTCAGAAAGCCAGCATTGAATTGCTTCTCAACCTCGTCTTTGATCTTCTTTGACATATCGGGCCTACTCCTCCGTAGTTTCTGCTTAACTGGAGTACTACCTTCTTTGATCGGCAGGCGATGAACCACAATATCCATGTCAAGACCAGGCATATCTTCATAGGACCAGGCGAATATCTCAACGTAGTCTTATAACATTTGAATCAGTCTTTGCTTGACACTGTCTTCTAAATCAGCCCCTATCTTGACTTCTTTCTTTTCTTCGTCACTGCCCAAGTTGATAACTTCAATTGGTTCTTCTTGCGGCTGTATAGTCTTTTCTTCTTGTTCTAACAGCCTTGCAAGTTCCCTTGGTACTTCACAATCTTCCTCACTTTCATCCTCAGTTTGGTAGATCTTATTTTCAGAGTCATGACTGGCAATAGCAGAATCGTTATCGACAGGATCCAGAGTGAATGTGAATCTGCATTTATTATGTGGGTGTGTGTAAGAACACATAGCTATTTGAAGATGAATAAAGCAAAGAAAGAAAAAGGATCACAAAATTTGAATATGCAAACGTCCCATGATTTTATTGAATGAACATGATCATGGTATGACAAACCCTTATAAAAAGGAACAGTGTGCTTCGGGCAAGGCACCTGGCTTTTAAGTTCATGGTTCGATAGTACAGGAACCATTGTTATCTTTGAACATATAAACAACAAAAACAGGAAATTGCATTTACTCCTGATCAAAGGAGATCACATCCTCAGCTTCCCAGTTGTTCAATCCATTGTTGTGAGCAGGGAGTATCCAGCTGCTCCAGTTGCATTTGTTTTCTTCGTCTTCCACAACATTGATTTCTTTGGTGGGGAAATGAGCTGTTGATCCTTCATGATAAGCAAGATACTTTGCTGGATACGAGAGCCCAGGCTGAGATACTTCTGTTGGCTGAGCGAGATACCCGATAAGATCGTCCCATCCGGTCGGAATGATGTCTTCAAGGAAGACTTGTGCATTCTGGGGAGCAGTGTATTGTGTTAGGAAATCATTCTCATTATTTGATGTTTCCCATGCTTCTTCAAGAGCGTCAGGGCTTGTGAATGTCATATTGTCTTCGAAATGGTTGTCCCATCCAGTTGGGGTGATGTCTTCAATAGCAATCTGCGAGCTCAGGGGAGCAGAATACTTCACCATAAAGTCATACTTGCCACTTGGTTCTCCTAGTGTATCCCAGAATTCTTTTGGACTAGGTGGACTTTGGTATTGCTCAGTGATGGAACTTGTGAAACTTTTGCAATCTTCAAACTGATCACCCCATCCAGTTGGGGTAATGTCTTCCATGGCAATAAAAGAACTCTGAGGTGCAGTATACTTTACTAGAAAATAATATCCGCCGCTTGGTTCTCCCAAAGTATCCCAAACTTCCATGGAAACAGGTGGAACTTCATTTGGATATTGCTGAATAATATAGTTCAAAAACACTCCCTCGTCTTCAATAGCATTCACTCCTTGGCTGATGAAATGTGACATTAATCCTCCAGAATGAGGACTTTGATCGTTCTTCTGATTTCCATTAGCATAGCCCAGACCTAGCTTATCGAACTTGTAAGGCACATCAAGGAGTTGCCCCCATACTGTGCAACCACCTTCTTCGATCACAGCTTTGGCATCTTTGAGAGAAGCCATAGTTGGAGTTATCTTTGTAGCAGGAATAGCAGAAATATGTTTGACAGTAGAGACATCTGGAGAGACCACCTCAAAAGATTGGCAGGGAGTTTCGATGAATTCGCCATCCATCTCAACATACTTGGAGTTACTCAGGTGGCTAACCACATATTCTTCTTTGCCATAAACTGTGACAACCTTGCCTTTTACCGGATACTTTAACTTCTGATGTAGGGTGGAAGTTACAGCATTTGCCCCATGTATCCAAGGGCGTCCTAGTAAACAGGAATATACTGGGTGAATTTCCATTACGTAAAAGGTAGAATCAAAGATCTGAGAGCCCACTCTGATTGGGAGTTTCACTTTTCCGTACACTGTTCTTGTTGACCCATCGAAGGCTCTTACCACAACATCGCTCAGAACATCGCTCGGTTGCAACACAACTCCTTCGAAGTCAAGTTTTTCCAGTACTGCTTTTGGTAACACATTCAAAGAGGAACCGTTATCTACCAGCACATGAGACAGAGTGGTGCCGTTACATTCAATAGAGATGTGCAGGGCTTTATTGTGATTTTTTCCAGCAGGGGTTAGATCAACATCAGAAAAACCGAGACCATTATGCACTGTTAGATTGGCAACACAATTTTCAAATTGATCGACTGAAATCTCCTGTGGTACATGTGCAACTTTCAGAAACTTCATCAGGGCCTTGGCACGAGCTTCTGAATACTTTAGCAGAGACAGCATTGAGATTTTTGAAGCAGTGTGCCCCAATTGTTCGACAATATCGTAATCACTTTTGCAGATGATTTTCAATATTTCCTTCATTTCTTGTTTCGACGGATCTTCAACAGTGACTTCCACCGGTACTTGAACTGGTTCAACTAGCGGTTCCTTGCCTCGAGCATTGATATCTTGATTAGGAACTGGGACTTGGACTAGATTAGTAGCAACATTTGGAGAAATTTCTAGTGAAAAGATCCTTCCATTTCTCGTAATCTTACTAGTACCCACAATATTATCAACAGTTGGAGTAGTAAAATTCATGGCCTCTTCAGTCAATGTGTCTTGCTTAACTCCATGGACATAAACATTAGTGTCATAACTCCAACGGACAGCTTTGTATGAGGAATATGGAAATGGAGTCGGACTGGTGATGATTACAGATGCCACTTTGGGTGCGGCAGAAATTTTGAAAGGGGTTTTGGCAGGGATTTTCAATGGTATATTAGAAACCACTGAGACGTCCTCTATTCTTATCCCATTTGAAAAAACTTTGCATAAATCGTCCATAGAAGGGAGCCTCTCAAACATAATGATACGGCGATCCATCCACTTTTGAATTCCTATTTTCAGATTCTCACAACCATTGGGTAGGTGTGCACAATAAAAGCAATCAGGGTCACAATCTGGAAAGTAACCAGCTCGGATTAACTTTCTTTTGACTTCAAGGAGCGGAGTTGACAATTCTCTCACATCATAGATGTAAACAGTGTCTATGATAGCATTAACGGTCTTGTCGTGCTTTGGCATAGGTGCAATGATGACATTTGGAGTCTCTGGAGGATCGAACTCAATTTCCCCAGCATCAATCATGTCTTGTATTTTATTTTTCAGGGCCCAACAGTGATCTGCGTCATGTCCTGGACAGTTAGAATGGTATGCACATGTGGCATCGGGGCGATAACTCGGAGAGGAAGTGTTGACATTCTTTGGAGGATCTTTCAATGTGATCAGATCTGCTTTTAACAAGTGCTGCAGTGCTTGAGAGATTGGCATATTGATTCTGGTGAAATTTCTTCTTGGTGCATCTGGTCGGCGCGTATATTTCAGCGGTTGATCTTTTTGAGGTGCAGATGCGGAGATCAGAACAGCCCCCACAGATTGGTGATGCTCACTTTTGCGACCTTTCTGACTGTGAATTATATTGACTTCATTTCTCCCACTGATGGGCCTTTTTGTAGTACCAGAGGAGGAGCCTATTTGTATTTTTCCACTTTGAATTCCGCTTTCGACATGCTCCCCAGTTAATATCAGGTCAGTGAAACCTGATGATGAGCTTCCCAGCAAATGACTGTAGAAAGGGCCAGTTAAAGTGCCCATGAACATGTCGACCAGCTCGCGATCAGATAAGGGTGGTTGAACCCTTCCAGCCAGATCTCTCCACTTTTGTGCATACCCTTTGAAACTTTCTTTTGGTGCCATAGACATGCCTCGTAGTTGAGTACGGGTTGGTGCAAGGTCAGCGTTGTATTGATACTGTTTGTAGAAAGCAGCAGCCAAATCTTCCCAGGTATGAACTTTTGTACTTTCCAGTTGGTAGTACCACTCGAGTTGTGTACCCGGCAGACTTTCTTGGAAGAAGTGAATCCACAATTTGTTATCTGCTGTATGGGGTGGTATCTTCCTCACATAGGACCTTAGATGTAGTTTTGGGCAAGAAACTCCATCATACTTTGCAAAGACAGGAACTTTGAACTTTGGAGGAATAACAATATCTGAGATGAGTCCAAGATCTTTGAAGTCTAAGCCAGGTATTTTTTGTATCTCCATAGCTTTCATGCGTTCTTCCAACTGCTGGTATTTGTCATCACCCTGTTCGTCTTCGGAATGATAATCTTCTTCGTTAGAAGAGAGAGAGAGAGGGTTTGGCAGAACCCTGATTACTATGATTGTCACCTTCACCGACTATTTCAGGGATCGGTGCCTTTTTGGGCCTTTTGACTGGGATTTTGACTTTCCTTATCAGGTGACTCAAGCCTACAGATCCTTTGGGCTTCTTTTTCTTCTTGATTATCAGGGCTTTCAGTTCTTGTTGCCCCTTTGCTAGCTCCAGAATTTCTACCTGAACTTGGGCGTTCTATGCTTCGAGATTCTTGACACTTGTTTCGGAATCCATCTCTTCTAATTGAAATAAACAGCGAGGAGATGAGAAACCTGTCATGTGAACCTGTTATGCAATGTTTATGAATGAAATGTATATGCAATGTTTTCAAGGATCTTGGAATTTAGATTTGTTTAAAAAAAAGAGAAACAAACATTTATTAGTCAAACAATTTATTTCTTTTTTCTTTTTTCTTTCTTTTTTTTGCCTCTTTCGGGTTTACAAAACAAAAATAAAGAAAATAAAGGATTCCTCAAGCCTCCCATGGACGCTTTCTCTTTGCACCCAGGAATGTGTTGATCTGCTGTTCTTCCTGGAGTTGTCTGGTGAGCTCCAACACTTTCCTCTCATAGTCTTGACAGTGTGCTTTGAAGGTGTCTTTTTCCTTTTTTAGTTGAACCCAAGATTTCTGCAGTTCTTCTAGGTCAGTTGGCATGTCCGGATGTAGAATAACTCGGGGTTCGTCCCCTTCGACTTCTGGCTCAATAGTCACAGGTAGAATAGCGGGATATGGCATGATGAACTTTTGAGCACAAGCACGCACCCATTTGAGGTAAGGCTCCATAGAAATAGAGTTCTGTTGTCCTAAAGTTTTGCTTTCTACTTTGTAGACACTGCCCCACGCGTGTATAAACCTTCGTCGATGTCTTTGGGAATCATCTTCGTAGTTGAACACAATGCTACGGATAACCATGTCGTGAGGACCATTTCTATATCCGAATTGGCGTAAAGCTAAAGAGGGGTTGTAAGTGATGCCTCCCTTGATGCCAAGGAGTGGCACACTAGGGTACTCTCCACAATGGTCGATGATAGTAATGTCTCTTTGAAAGAAGTTGTTCCACCGGATATCTGAATGAGACAAAGACATAATCCTGCGAGACCATTGCATCCTTTGTTCATTTCTCAACACTGATCGGGGAAGATGTAATGTAAACCATCTAGCCAGTAGTGGTACACAGCACATAAGAGTTCCTCGTTTCTTCATGGCACGAGTGTGTAGAGAATGTAGAATGTCTCCCAGCAAAGTAGGTACCGGATTGCGGGTTAAGAAAATGTTGATAATGTGTACACTTATGAATTGGTCGGGATTAGGGAATAAAACCAAACCATAAATCAAAAGAGCCATAACTTCTTCAAAATCTAGGTAACTTCTGTTTTTTAGTAGTAATCGAGCCTTTTCCATTAAGAACTTAGCAAGCAAACCCTTGACTCCACTCTTTGTTTCCCAATTGGACTCGATTTCTGACTTTCGCAAATGTAAGGCAGCAACAATGATTTCAGGTTTTGGAATCTTTTCTAAACCAGTGAAAGGTAATTGATCTCGAACAGGTAATCCAATTAATTCAGAAAACTCTTCCAAGGTGGGTACTAACTAGTAATAAGGAAATGTAAAACAATGATGTTCGGGATCAAAGAACTGGAACAGGACTCGTATCATGTCTTCTTCAAATTTTGAGGTAACCAAATGGAGTAGGTGACCGTGCTTTTCGGTGAACTGAGCATTTTTGGGAAATTCTGATATTAAGTCCTTAAGTTCAGATGGTACTGTTGAAATGTTGATCCGAATATAATCTCTGGTAGCGGGAGCCATTACCTGCAACAACCGAACCAAGGTAAACTCTTCGATCCTTGAAATGATTAGTGAGAAAATGATATGTTTATGATGCTTATGATGTCATGATGTCAAACATGTGGCACACACAAACAAATCAAACAATAGCCTTAGGTTTAAAGGCTTGTATGAGGTTCATAGGTGATACCCTCCCCACTGAAATTGAGTTGGTTTAAACCTGTCCTAAAATAGTATTCGGGTTCTATGATCCTTGGAGACAACATCTTAATACGGCGCTCGGACGGCCGATCAAAATATTCCTCGAGGATAACTAACATCGATCAATTTCAAAGCTAGTCTCTAAATAGGCCACAAGTCAAGTTCAACTAAAGGTTCTAAGACAAATTAGTGTTTAATGACATTTCGGAAGCCTAACATACTCCTTGATCGTTTTCAAGGGATATCAGTACCAACCAAAGTGTCGCACTAACGGTGACTACCAGTTCAACCGTATCGGTACATGCCGTACAGTTACTCCATGGAATCAAGCCTTTCGCTGATTACCATTCCATAAATAACAATTCGAGCCTTGTGCCTTTTCTTTGCAATCGAGTCTTATTCAGTTTCTTAAAATGCATTTTTTAGGTCTGATAGTCATTTTTCTTGAAACAAACGTTTTCAAAAATAAAATGAATTTACTTGCAAAATAAAGGTGAAATTTCTTTCTAAGGTTTACAAACAATAGGAAGAATGCAAACATTTGCTCCTAGAACGGTTGAGACTCCGGGAACAAAATTCCCCATGAGGTCGCTTTGCGAACATTTCCCGACAGCGGATCTTCACTTCAAATCATTTTACTCACTTCAAAACAGCGGACAACTGGTAACACGGTATCCCCAACGGAGTACAAACTACATACCTCGAGGAGAAGACATCTGCTGATCAACAAAATTCAAGTCATATCACAGGATTTCACATTCGCGACAATTCTATTCACATTCACTTTACATTTTATAATCATCATAACGTTCATGCATGCTTCATGCATCATATCATATGTCTACAGAGTTAATATCGTCTAGCTAGGCTTTGATCATGCAATTACCCAAGACACATGGACCTTAACACGAGTTTCCCTGGCAAGTCAACAAAGTGCATTCCTCTGCACGAGGACAGTTTGTACACCAGGAATTTCCCCAAGAGAATAACAAATGGTAATCTTCCTCGGGAAGATAGTTTGTTTACTTTTGGAAATCCCCAGCAAGTCGGCAAATGGTAACCTCCCTCAAAGAGATAGTTTGTTCGCTTCCACTGTTGCTCCTGAGAAAAGTCGACAATAGTATTTTTCTTCAAAAAAGATAGTTTGGTAACTTTTGGGATTCCCTCACCGAGATTCTCCGGCGGATCGATAGTTAGCAATCTTCTCCAAGGATACAGTTTGTCCGCTTTTGAATTTCCCCGCAGAATCAACGAATGATAGTCTTTTCCAAGAAAGATAGTTCAAAATCCTCAGCAAAGTTGACAAATGGCAGTTTTCCTCCTAGAAAAAACAGTTTGTTAACTCCCCAGCGGAGTCAGTAAATGGCAGTCTCCGTCAATGAGATAGTTCGGATTTCTCTGCAAAGTTGACAAATGGAAGTTTTCCACTTAGAAAACAGTTTGTTAACCCCCCGGTATAAATCGACGAATGGCAGTTTTCATCCCGAAGATAATTCGTCCACTTTCAAGCAAAGTCATTAGCTCCTCAAAAAAACGCATGATTGTATGGTATTCCTTCGAAGATGTCAAGATGAAGGAAAGTATGATGAAGTTTCTTATCAATCATCGAATGGCATCTCTCCAACAAATGCTGGTGAGAAGTCCGGTGAGGAAACAAACCTTTGTAGATTTTCTCTCTATCTGAGATATCGTCCATCAAGCAAGACTGAGACTAGTTTCGCGATCAAACATCTAAAATGAGGGGGGTTGTTTACATCATTATAACTGAGACCAGTTTAGCGATTGGACATCTGAAAAGAGGGGAGGTTATCATCACAACTGAGACCAGTTTTGCAATCAAACATCTGAAATGAGGGGAGGTTGTTTACATCATTATAACTGAGACCAGTTTCGTTATTGGACATCCGAAACGAGGGGAGGTTATTATCACAACTAAGACCAGTTTCGCGATCAAACATCCAAAACGAGGGAAGGTTGTTTACATCATTATAACTGAGACCCTTTTCGCGATTGGACATCCGAAACGAGGGGAGGTTATCATCACAATTGAGACTAGTTTCGCGATCAGACATCCGAAACGAGGGGAGGTTGTTTACATCATTATAACTGAGACCAGTTTCGCGATTGGACATCCGAAACGAGGGGAGGTTATTATCACAACTGAGACCAGTTTCGCGATCAAACATCCGAAACGAAGGGAGGTTATTATCACAACTAAGACCAGTTTCGCGATCAGACATCCGAAACAAGGGGAGGTTGTTTACATCATTATAACTGAGACCACTTTCGCGATTGGACATCCGAAACGAGGGGAGGTTATCATTACAGCTGAGACCAGTTTCGCGATTGGACATCCGAAACGAGGGGAGGTTGTTTACCTTTTTCTAAGTACCAACACTTAGTTAAAGAAGATGGATCACGCATTCTACATTACCATCCATTCGTGTAAGCACATTTCTACAGGAGTTTGTCTCCCTATCCCCCGCCGAGTGCGACAACGGGATCAAGCGATGCACAAACATATCATTATCACTGCAACATCTCAGGAACGCCTAACATTCGGGCATTCTTTGGTATTTAAGTCTCTTTCACTCAGAAGAGATCAAGATATTAATTTTTCTCCCTCCAGATGAAAGAAACTTAAATAGGGGCATCTGTCATACCCCAATTTTGACCCCCCTGAGATGTCACACCTCCAAACATCTCATCAAACTCAAGACAGGTACTCAGAGCAGTCACTTGATTATCTGGTACTCAATTGAGGGTGCTCAGAGAAAAATGAGTTCAAGCAAAGGATCAATCAATGAGAGAATAACCTCTAAAACAATCACAAGACTCAACTGATTCATTTATTCACCAATGGTTGATTAGACACCAGTCATCAAGACTCAGGTTTGCTCGGATCATCAGACTAGGGTTTTGAGCCCATCAAGGACTGAAATCAGGGACCATATTTGCAAAACCTTGAAAAGCTCCAAGACATCACTCAAAGGATTCAATCATCTTCAAATGATCCATCTAACAATATCCATTGAGCATTGTACCTTAGTTCAAGACCTACAATCACTAATTTCATCTAGTCGACAATTAGGGTTTTTGACCTAATTCACCTGGGTAGTTGACTTTTAATCAGGACATGGATCCACCTCAAAACATGACTCAAGAAATTATATTACCTCAATATAATCCACTCACATCACTCATTTGAGGAGGAGAACTTGATTCATCACAGAAGTCCAAGATTTCACTTCATCTAGAAAAAGTCAACTGTACCAGATCACCTTTGACTTTTAGGAGTTTAGGTCAAACCATGAATTTTAACGATCAATATCATCAACATATGATTATTGAAGTAATTTGACCAAAGAAAATCAAGAAAATTCATCAAGGATCAAAAAGTCAACAAAAAGTCAAACTAGTGCATTTTGACCTAGTTCATGGATCTCAAAATTTCACCTACACAACTCAAAAAACTTCCAACATGAAAGTTGTAGATCTCATCAAATAAAACAACTTCTCACAAGGGAACGTTTTTCAAGAGATCAATCATTTAAGAGATATGAGCTTCGGAAGTTATAGGTCATAAAAAACTTTAAAAAAATTCTAAGTGTTTTAACCTAGTTTTCTTCAAACTTTGGGCCTGTTTTTCACAATTTTCCCAAATGATTTTGAAGAAACTCCAAACTAATGAATTTAAGTACATGTTAAGGCTTTCCAAATTATGCTCAACCTTCTCCAAATTCATTTTGAGCTAAGAGTTATGATGATTCAAAGTTGGGCTCATGAAGTGAAATTATAGGTCATGTACCATTTTGAAACTTTGCAAATTTGTGCAAATGACTCCACTAATTGATGCTACACAACCCATCACACATAAGTAAATATGCCATGCATTCATTTTCACCATGGCATAAGGATTGGAGAATATTCCCAAAACAAGAACATGTGATCATGTAATTATTACATTTGGGAATTTATGGCAATGAATAAATCACCAAAGGAATCTTCTCACCAACCAATTGGAACACTCCTCTGCATAAAAAATGTCCCCTAAGATCAGATAAGTTCAATGGATAGGGAGCTAGCTCGGTTTGGCCATCATTGCATTTTGGAGATTCTTTGAATTCCTTCATGACCAAGAAACCAAAACTCCCTCACTAAGCAAGCTCACTCCTCCAATCTGTACTGATCTCTTTGCCTATAAATACAAGTGCATTCCTTAGTATTGATCACACCAAAGCAACTATAATTCTTGCTTTCTCCTTCTCTCCCTCTCGCTTATGGTTTTCAAGAGTTATTTGGCAAGAAGAATCGAATTCTTCAAACCAGAGCTTTTCTTTTGAAAGTAGGCTTTCTAACATCTCAAAGAGGTTCATTGGAAGTGATCCAAGCACCTGGATCACTTCTGTAAGTGGAGAAACACCATAGTCACTTTCACTTTGGAGCTTAAGTAGTTGGAGGTCTATAGAGCAATACAGAGGGTATCAGGCAAGTCCAAGCATTCAAACACTTTCATTGGAGTGCAGTGAAGCTATCCAGATGGTCGCAGCTCATCTGTAGGTGCAGAATCATCATCTTCAATTCCTACTTGAAACTCAAGCAAGAGGGGTCGAGCAGATCATTTCAGGGGTTTTCAAAGAAATCTAAGAGCCCATATAGCATCATCAAGGTCCCAAGAAGCTTTTGCAATCATCCACTCAAAGCCAGAGGCTCTCCATCATCATCACGACCTTCAGTTTCAGAGGTAAGTTTTTGAACTCCACCTCTTTAATTTACGCACTCTTTGTGTTAAAACTCAATACCATTGCATTCAGCATCATCAGAGGATTAAAAACCCTCTATCATCATCAATTTATCTTACAGTATAGCCATTTAATTTCATTTTCAATTTTTAGGGTTCTTCACGTCTTTTATATAATTCGTCAGTTATAGTTCATTATAACTTATGTTAGTTGCATATTTGAAACCGTGAGAGAATTTAGAACAAGTTTGCTGTTTACATCTTTGCAAATGGTTGAGAATTGAGGGAGTTCAGAATTTCAAAATTGTTTGAGGTTGAGGTTGAAGACGAAGATGGTGATGGCGCCATTCTTTTGAATATCAGGGTGTAAGTTTAAAATATATTTAGTTGAATCCGTTTACTAAATGAATTCATCGTTTGCCCTAGTGGCCTCACATGCGCTCTTAGTACTCTCTCTCGCCCATAGGTCTGGGGTTCGAATCCCCCTCGCCCTAGACCTTTTGATTTTATTTTTTTTCTTTGCCTCATATACTTGATACTAAATATACTACCTTGGGGTCAATACTCTGTCACCAAGCGCACGTTGGCCCAGTGGTGTTATTTTGAGTGTGTGACCATAAGGGCGTGGGTTCAAACCCTCCAAGGACCAAACCTTTTTTTAAACACTAATTTTCCTACATTTTCTCCACAAACTTCACACAATTGATTCACCTATCAAACTAAATTATTTTTACTTCATTTTCTACACACTTGTCATTTAATATATCCATTTTAAAATGGTGTGTTTTTAAGTATTTTTAATACTTTTAATATACATTTTCATTTGTATTTTTTAATCTAACCATTTTATAAATAAATTTTGTGATAAAACACTAATCATTTAGGTCTTAATTAAGTATAGATTTTCTCTGCACCTTAATTAAGTTAATTTTTGACAAATTTCAAAATTGTTTTAATCTCCGATTAACCAGACGATCGAGGTTTTCAAACAACAAAACCTTGTATCATTGCAAATCATCTTCAACTGTTTTCATAAACAGTAAATCATTTTCAGTGGGCCTCTAATAGAGTGTTAGACCCAACATCTTCTTCTTTTCATAGTTTGTTTTCAAAAACTATATTTACAAAATCTTCTTTCTGTTTTCAAAACATTCTTCTGGTATTTGAAGGGCATTATTCCTGGTGAAACTCTTCAGATACCTATGTGACCTAAGGTCCATCTTCACTTCGTCTATTTTCAAAAACCTTTAACTGTTTATAATAAATATTCAACTGTTTATCAATAAACAACCAAACTACTGGTAAGGCTTTGTACATACATCTTCAAAGGCCTTCACTCCATCCAGGTTAGGCTTTACAAGCTTTCAATTTGCAATCTTCATTTAAATTACTGACAAATATAAACTGTATATATATTGTTTAGAACTACGTCTGAGTATATAAACCTTAGGACAGATAAACTATATATATGTATATATATATATATATATATATATATATATATATATATATATATATATATATATATATATTATAGGACTATGGCCTAGGATTGAGAATGTCTTC
This sequence comes from Vicia villosa, assembly GCF_029867415.1. Classification (NCBI taxonomy): domain Eukaryota; kingdom Viridiplantae; phylum Streptophyta; class Magnoliopsida; order Fabales; family Fabaceae; genus Vicia; species Vicia villosa. The sequence goes on along the minus strand of NC_081184.1, from coordinate 57,332,208 downwards.
CATGTGAAGGCTCTTTCCTAATTAGAGATCTTTATTTCAAACCTCAAGATGAGTTATTCCTAGTGAAACATCTTGAAAAAAGCCTTAGAACCAAAACTAGGACACATCCATCCAAGAGGAATTATTCCCGGTGAAACCTCTTACCCATTTTCTTAGAGCCAAACTAAGTTCATAACCACATAGCTTTATCTTGTGCTATAACAAGGACCCTCGATTAGCCTCCTCTTGGGCTTTGTACAAGGACCCACAGGCTTCTAAAAAGCACTCCCAGCTTCCTCTTGAGCTTGTATACAAGGACCCATCATGTTTCTTATAAACATAGGAACAGGTCTTTAGTCACCTTTTAGCCTACCCTGGTGAGTTTCTTCTACTCTTCAAACCAGACTTTAAACAAGCTAAGAATGTCTCAATCTCACATTGAGTTCACCTTTTGGAATGAGAGACATGGACAGTCTCTGTCACCCTTATCTCCATTAATTTTCCTCCTTAGCAGAGTCTAGGTTCCATATATGTCTATCCTCAGTCAGAGTCAGCCTTAATCTTGGGCTTTAAACAAGAAGTCTCAAATAGTTAATCATTCTGCCATCATCATAAAACCCATGGAAAGGGTCAGCCTCCATTCATTCCTTCATTTTAACAAAGTTCCCTGGAAAGGGTTAGCTTCCAAAAATTTTAACTTTTTAAAGATAAAACTCTCCACCAGAGTAAAACCCCTGGAAAGGGTTAGCCTCCAAAATCAGTCCTCTAAAGTCATAATTCCCTGGAAAAGGTTAGCTTTCAAAAATTCAACTTTTAAAAGATAAATCTCACTTAAGGTCAGTCTCAGTCAATAAAAACCAATTCCCCGGTAGATTCTACTTTAGGTCAATCATCCAAACAAATTCCCTAGTAGGGTCAATCTTCAAACCTGGGTCTTTCATTCATCAATTCCTGCTTAACAAAAGCATAATCCCTAGTAGGGTCAACTTTTAGTCTCTAAACAATAGAATAATCCTCAATAGAGTCAAAAATCCCCTCTAAGTCAAGAGATCCCACACTGGTAGATCTTTCCCTATTTTAAGAGTCAGCCACAACCTTGGGCTTTGTACAAAGCACATAGTCCTCTTAGAGTCAAAACCCTACTCATAGGTATTCCCCTATCCAGAGTCAGCCACAACCTTGGGATTTGTACAAGATAGATAATAGAGTCTCCCCAATGAGTCCTTCCCCATCAAGTAGCCACAACCTTGGGCATTTTACAAGGCAGATAAACCACATTTCCTGTGTCAAAAGATTCCTAACCTTTAGGATCTTTCCCCCAAGATTAATCCATACTCAGTTTCCTCAACAGTCAGCCACAACCTTGGGCTTCATACAAGGCATAAAATAGAGTCTCCCTAGCTAGAGTCAGCCACAATTCTGGGCTTTGTACATAACACTGAGTAAAACCATTCATTCCATCAAAATAAACACTCTCCAACTAGAGTCAGCCTCAATTCCGGGCTTCATACAGAACACAAAAATCATTAAAAGTCAATTCCCAATGGAGTCATCTCCCAAAGTCAATAATAAAAAGAAAACCTTTTAAGCCTCAAGCTTGGGCCTCATACTAGCCAGCTAAAAATCAAATCTTTCAAACAGTAGATAGACATAGCTCATCTTTATAGGGATATATTTCTCTTATCTCACTACAAACAAACAATCATTTTAAACAAACAATCATTTCAAACATTCTCCCATTTAAGACTCGTGAAAGGCATGCTCTGGAAACACACCCAGACTTGTACAACTTTCCCTAATTTGGTCAAGAATCTTTCATTTAAGAGACACGTGACTGGCATACTTGATCAACCAAGTAAGGTCCCTCTCTTAATGAAACAAACTCAGATTTTCTGTCACTTAAAATGTTTGTGGTGGAATAGTAGAAATACCTCTCTGTAAAGATGATTTCATGTCTCTTTACTGTAAACAGAGATTTAATTCAAGCTTCAACCTTGAGCTTCAAGCAAGGCACCCAAAAATAATTAATTTCCCTAATTAGTTCCCTGAACTACAAAAAGCTCTGACTTCCATTAGGGATATGTAGGCATGAGGTTCACAGGGAATCTCAGCGAGCTAATCAAAAACCAAAAAATAGTCAGTCTGTCTTTCTTTTAATTCAATTCAATATTCCCCCCTAACACAAAGGAGAAACTTTCCTAATCATCAGCAACAAACACAAACACATAGACACAGAGAAGGTTCCCGTAGAGTACTACAAATATGTAGGGTGCTTAAAACCTTCCCTATGTATAACCGACCTCCCGGACTCCATAATTTCTAGTCTAGGTGAATCCCTACACTTAGCAAACTCCTAGGGTTTATTTGAGATCTTTTTCCCCTTTCCCCCTTGTATGATAATTAAAAAGTTCGTGTGTTATCGTAGGAAGAACTAAAACAAAATTCATCCCGCAATGGGCGCATTCTCCTTCCAAATTTCGCGTGAAGGGTCTAGCGTACCGTCCTCCCAAGTGAAACGAAGGTGTAGAGAGATGGCTAATGTAATAGGGTTGTTTGTCACACGATGGTAGGGTTTTATGCCAACATGATTTCCTGATACTCGTTTTGAAATTGAAGATCACAGGTGTAGGAGAGATTCATTGGGGATTGTGAAGATATGAGGATAGTTTTCCCCTTTATGGGATGTCTTTCCCCAATTTATTGGTTTGCAGAGATTTTTTTTCTTTATATGGTCCCGAAAGTAGTTTGATTATATTATGAATGACCCCACCATTTTTTAATATTATGCCCCTGATTAATTGATCCTTAGAATGACTTGTCCCTGTGTTGCATCTTGAAAGTTTTTCCCCCGACATTTGAAATACGTACCCCTTATCTCTAAGATCCACAGGAAATGCCCTTAAAAAGACTTGAATCCCACCATGATGATCTTGATATAGATTTTCCCTAAGTATCCGAGTCTTGAAAAGTTTGCCTTCAAAGTTTCTTGGAGGAAAACTTATATTCTACATTGCAATAGGATAAACTTGATATGACCTTGATTAAGGAATTCCCCTTTAAAAAGTTATGCCCCTGATTAGATAATGCTTTGCAATGTGGCCCAAGTTGATTGAATCTGATAATGTTCCCCTTAGTCAATAAGATCTCCATGCGATGCACCCCTATGATCATTAGGATTTGCCCCTGATTATAGGGCTCCTCTTAGATGTTTTGCCCTTATTTGTCGGGTTTTCACAGAGATTTATCTTGATATGAACTTAGACGTAGTTTTATTATTGTATGCACTTGAGATGTCTGGTCCATTATTTTGATTTTTGAAATACTCCACGCCTTTGACTTAGAATTAGTTATCATACAAATTTGCTATGCATTTCCCCAACATTTGATAGTTGAAAGGCCTGCCCTCGATCTCAAGGATATAGAGGGCTAACCATGGTGCGATATTAATTCGATACGGATTGCCCCAAGTCTTCGTACTTGAAGTTGCTTCAAAAAAGACTTGGACCTACATGTCGTAAGATGAAGTTGATTTGAAATGCCCCCACTCTCCAAGATTTGAGTCTTTCTATACGAATTTGATACGCACCGCTTCAATGTTTGATAGTCAAAAGGTCTGCCCTCGATCTCCAGGATATGGAGGGCTAACCATGGCGTGATATCAATTCGATGGGGATTTCCCTAAGAATCTTGAAAATTTGTACTCGAAGTTGCTTCAAAATGGAACTTGGGTCCACCATTAAGATATGAACTGCCCCAACATTTTAATTTCGAAAGATATGCCCCTTGATTGTTATTGCTTTGAGATGTGACCCAAGTTGATTGACTCTTAGAATGCATGTCCCTAGTCAATAGGATCTTTTGATCATGTGCCCCTATGATCATTGGCATTTTGCCCACGCTTAGGAGAAACTCTTAGATGTTTTCCCCTAGTTAGAAGCTTCTTGAAATGAATCACCAATGTCAAAATCTCCTTGATGCTAAGTGTTGATTTAAAAGTAAAGTTGCACCCTTTGAAAAGTAATTCTTAGTTATGCACATGCCAGTTTTGAAATTGGAGTTCGTTATGAAATAGAAATGGATGATTAGAGATGGAAGATGCGAAGAGTCATTAAAAATAATAGGAGTTATTTTAACCAATTTTATGCCAAGTATGCTTTCATAGTTGACCTTGCTTCAATTAGGACTTTTAAAGGTTGTATTGTGGCCATGGTTCGTGGTTTAAGAAATAAAGGATATAAGGCTCAAAATTTGATTTAACCCACCCCATTCTCCTTGATTTTCTCGGATCCTAAAATTCGTTTAATCCAATGAATATATTCAGTTTGCAAGAGAGTTTTTGCAGTTCCGATGATGAGCAGAAGAATTCGTAAAGATCCAAGCGCCAATGGAAAATGTTGTTAAGATCCAAGCATTAATGGGAAGCTTTGATGATTTAGCAGTCACAAGATTATCCTCCAATTTTTGTTTTTGTTTTTTTTATCCCTTATTTTATTGCATGGACCAATTCTTTTGAATTTCGGTCCATCGGGATGATGCCCTAACTTTTGCCTAAGTCAAGTTTATTTTATTTTACTTTATGGAATTTTCCATTTGACTTAGCAGGCCCTCTTTTTTGAAATTATTCTTTTGAAATTTTTCTTTTTGGATTTTGAATAATGTGGCTGCCATGTTGACTTTAGTTTGTGAGCTTCTCTTTTGTTGCTTCCTTGCTCTTGAATGATGTACTCAGGAAGAAGATGTTATGAATGTTATCTCCATTGCTTCCTCAATCTTTGATGAATGTGAGGAAATAGGTATGCTTGAACCTCTTGCTTTGATTGATTGATTCTCTTGAGAATAGAATACACCATTGAATTAATCAAAATCTACCCTGCCCCGGGTTAAGATTAAAGTTTATTTGAAAATAGAAACAAACTCCAACTCCTGGCTCGAGGGGGGTTGACTTTGGATTGTCTCCTTATTTCTCCACTGTTTAGGATTTTGAAACAATGCGTTACATTGTCAGCTTGGTCTTATATTGAAAGCATATGTTTAGCAAAATTTAGTTAGTTATTCTCCCTTAAGTTTGTTAATAATTGAAAGTGGCAAGTTGAAATGGAATCAAAGAGTGAAGATGGAAAGTCGTAGTAATGAAGAAGCGAATGAATTACTTCCAAAACATGCATGACTTTTTATTGAATTACTAATCGAAAGGTATAAAGTGTTCACCAAATACAACTTAGCAATTAGGAGTTTACAACTCGAAATGATAAAACCTATTGATCTTAGGGACAATCTCCTTTGTTGATCCAATAACTTTGTTTTACTTCTTAGTTCTCTGACTTGTAGAAGTAAAGGGTGATTTTTTACTCTCCTTGGGCATACCAATTTTGTTGAGAAGGTAGTTGATCTCGATGTAGGGGGAATCTCCAAATTGAATTTGGGGCGTAGGCGTAGGCACGTAGCTTGTATAGTAAGAAGCCTCCTTCTCTCCTTGTAGGACCAAGCTCCTTTGATTCTTCAATGGTTAATTATACTCTCTTGTTTTTTAGATATTATGTTTTTTAGATGCATGGATGAATGAATGATATTATGTTTTAATTCCTTAAAAGATATTATGTTTTTTAGATGCATGGATGAATGAATGAAAACATATAAAAAACATGGGCTTGAGGGTTCAAAGTCACGAGCATGGAGCCAAAGGTCTACCCATCCCAAAGTTATGTACTATGGTTATTTTGTACCTGTAGATCAAGGTTCTATTGTTTCCCAGACTCAAGCAGCCCAACTTGGAGATTGTAAACTCTGTATCAACATACTCATTTGAACAAAATCCAAAAGAACCTCATTTAAGCGTAGCCTCGTGTAACAACTATTCTGAAAATGAATCAGACATAGTTTCCACACTACATCTTAATGGCCAAAATTGGTTAAGGTTTTCTAGGTCCCCCCCAGCTTCTACAGCCTAGTTGAATGCAACGATGTATTCCCAACTACATGGTCAACAAAGTTACTTCCAAAGATGCCTCCATTGAGCGATGGATTTCAAATTGACTTCTTTGGGACTATACCCATGAGATCAAAGTGACTATACCAGTCTCCTATAATAAGTGTACACTCTAAATCCGGGTTAGGATTTGTCTCACCATAAGGGGCATCACTCCTTTTCCCAATACAACTCATTAAAGTAACAAGTATACACATAGGAAAGTAAAAGACAAAAATGAAAGGTTATGTACAAAAAAAAAAGATAATAACAAAACAAAGATTGGGTCAAACCTTCTAAAGATACACCAATAGTTTGATTAGTATCCCCAGTAGAGTCGCCACTTTTCTGTAGCGGTGAAATTGGTGAGACTAGAGTCATGGGAAAGACTTAGCTCAATTTTTAAACTGAGTCGCCACTGCGCTTTATTGTTTCCAAAAAGGAATGGGTGGAAGAGCGAATAAAACCAGGAGGATAGAAAAACACTTATAAAGGGGGGGTTGAATAAGTGTGACTTTAAAAACTCTTAAGATAAAAATAATGAACACAATATTTTTATCCTGGTTCATTGTTAATGAAACTACTCCAGTCCACCCCCTTAGAGTGATTTACCTCAACTGAGGATTTAATCCACTAATAAATCTTGATTACAATGGTTGTCCACTTAGAAACACTCTAAGTCTTATAGAGTATACTGATCACACCTTGATCACTCTAGGAAATCAACACTTAGAAACTTCTAAGTTTTCTAGAGTCTACTGATCACAACTTGATCACTCTAGGAACTTTTTACAAATCAATGTAAAATAAATGTTTACAAGAGTATTCAAATGCTTCTCAGAAAGCTATAGTGACAATTGTGATATTTCTCTTAAGTTCTAAGCTTAAATCTCACTAAGATATTACAAGTGAAGTGAGGTTGAAGATGAAGTTTGAGAGCTTTTGAACTTGACAGCGTTTATGTATTTTTGCGCAAGATTTGTGTATTCAGCTTCTCATCAGAACTTCTATTTATAGGCGTTTGAGAAGATGACCGTTGGGAGCATTTAATGCGTTGCATGTTCCGTACAGCTCTGCATTTAATGTTTCACTCTTTTGTCAACTACCTCGAGCCTTGCTTTTACTGCTTCTACTGACTTTGCCTTTTGTAGCTTCTAACGTTCCTTTTGTCAGTCAGTGTAGTCTGTCATCTTGTACTTGCTTCTGATTTGATGTTTGTAGATATAACGTTTGAATAATCAGAGTCAAACAGCTTGGTGCCGAGCATCTTCTTATCTTCTAACTTTGAAGTGCTTTAGCGTGATACCATAAGAACTTTAATGCTACTGCTTCTGATCTCATGTTCTTCTGATGCTTCATAGACCATGTTCTGATTCTGCTTGACCATCTTCTGATGTCTTGCGAGAGCATGTTCTGATGTTGCATATGACTGATGTTGTTCTGAGAAAACAAATCTATGTATCCTTGTGGATTGGATATTTGATCTTGTTTTGAAGATGTGTAGCTGGGGATTTATGATTTCTGCTTGGGGATGATCAGTAACTTGATGTACCCTGGCTGGGGATAAGAAATATTAATAAACCATGTTGGAGAAGAACAAAGTGTTGGAGAACCAGCAGTGTTGAAAATGTAAACTTTGTTGAGGAGCTATGTCTTTGTCAGGACGAGTATGTTTGAAGATATCTTCTTGAGGATTGCTCTATGGGGATATGATTTTGTGAAATCGGAATTGCGGGAAGGCATGGATGCCTTGAATATTTCCCCCAGTATTATAGCAACTACCATCCCTGGATTTGATTAGGACACGTCACTGAGTATTGATCAAGATGTCGAACTGGACTTGCATAGATTTGCCCCTGCTAGTAGGAACTTTGGGAAGATTCGCCTTGCGAGGACTTTATGAGATGTGCACTATGGGCGACATGCCCCTAGTAATCGTATGATGCCCCTGACTGATCGGGAAGTAGCTTCGGGCCCACTTGGGTGTATGCCCTTGACTGTTTAGAATTTGAGAGATTCTTCGATTCTTGACTTGATTGCCCCAGATTGATTGGATAAACTGCGTCATGCCCCTTGTATATGTAGGATACATTGCTTATTTGGAGTAATCTTTGTTGGTTGGGATAACTTTGAGTCATTAGTCATACCCTGTGCTAGTTCTTTCTGATGCTAACATTTGAAATTATGTAGCAGAATATGTTTAATAATTAATTCATGAGATGCAATGCATATGTCTGTCTTGAGTTTGTTGAAAAACATTAAAATTGGATATGTAAAAGCATGATGTTTGTAAAAACATGATATTTGTAACAACGTGATGTTTGTAAAAATGAAATATCAACTCAGCATTTTTGTAATCCTTAAGGAGTCAGGATACCCTTTTGGTGACAATATGCTTTTGAACTAATCATGCTTCAATTAGGACTTTCAAGGGTTGTAACATGGCTTGGTTCACGGTTTAAGAAACGAAGGATAAAGGCTCAAAAATTGATTGTACCCACCCCTCTTCGTGACGATCTTCGATCCTAAGCTCAGTTAATTCAACTTGTGCATTCAGGTTCCAAGAGAATTTTGGATTTGCACCTTTGATAATGATGATGTTTCACAAGCAAGGAAAGCTTTTGAGATGGCAGTCGCTTCTTCCTTTGGTAGTCACAACATTGTGTTTTATATTGACTTCTCTTTTTTCATCTTTTTGATATCCCTAACTTTTGCCTGAACTGTTTATTTCTGAGATTACAGTCAGCGGGATGCCTTGATTTTGCCTAAGTCGTCTTTTGATTTTTGACTTAGCAGGCTTTTCTTTGTATATATATTTTTTCATTTTTCTTTTGAAGATATTGACTGTCTTGTTTGATGATTGACGAACCATCATTGTTTTTTGATTGTCATCTCCAACACTTCTTTGATGTGTGCGGCTGAACGTTTGTGATTGAAACCTTTGTTGAAAGATGTACTGAATGATTCTCTTAAAATAGAATGCATAGTCAAATTAACTGAGAACTACCCTGCCCCATGTTATGATCAAGAGTTTTAATTAGTACAAGAAATAAACTTCTACTTCTTAGGCTCAAAAGGGGTTGACGAGGGATTGACATCCTTATATCTCCACTGTTTAGGAATTGAAACAATGCCTGTACATCGTCAACATAGTCCGTTCAAAAGCATATTGTATGAGGTTGCGGTATCTTTTTCGTCATCCTCCCTCAAAAGGCATACAACTTTTAGTAGGAGTCGAGTATCACAAAACATATGCAAAGTAAAGACATAATTTAAAAAGAGTGATAGCGAGATAAATTACTCAAGACAAACATATGCAATGCACTGATGATGATTATTAAAACAAATAATGTCTATCATAAGTCAAATGTTTAAACAAACAGAAAAAGGAATTGCAAATGAAAGTAAAACTAATGATCTTAAAGTCCACCCTTCTAGCCATCCACAGTATTAGCATTCTTGTTGTGATTAGGCATGGTTGCAGGAGAGTCGAACTCAATTTCTCCAGCGTCAATCATATCCTGGATTTTGTTCTTCAGCGGCCAACAATCATTAGTGTCATGTCCAATGCTGTCGGAGTGATAAGCGCACCTTGCATTAGGGTTATATTGGTGAGACGCGGTATTAGGCTTCAGAGGAGGATCCTTTAAAGTAATCAACCCTGCTTTCAGCAACTGTTGTAACGCTTCAGCCAAAGTTATGTTGATCTTTGTGAATTGTCTTTTAGATGCGCCTTGTTTATGCTGGTTGCCCTTTTGTCGTACCAGCACTTGATTAGAGGCTAGGATTGATCCCACAGTATTGGATTCATTCCTCTCATTGTGCACTTTCTTTGCGGTATTAGAATATGTAGCCACTTGAATTTTACCGCTTCGGATGCCGCTTTCAACCCGTTCCCCAGTCAATATAAGCTCGGTGAATCCAGATGATGAACTTCCCAACAGATGACTATAGAAAGGGCCAATCAGTTTATTCATGAACGTATCTACCAACTCTCTGTCAGTCAAGGAAGGTTTGACTCTTCCAGCTAGATCTCTCCATTTCTGAGCATACTCCTTGAAACTTTCCTTAGGTCCCATGGACATGCTTTGTAGTTGCATGCGAGTTGGTGCGAGATCAGAATTATATTGGTATTGCTTATAGAAAGCAACAACCAAATCTTCCCAAGTACGGATGTTGGTACTTTCCAGTTGATAGTACCATTCGAGTTGAGTTCCAGATAAACTCTCTTGGAAGAAATGGATCCAGAGCCTCTTATCAGCAGTGTGGGGCTGAATCTTTCTTACATAAGACCTCAAGTGCATCTTTGGACAAGAGACTCCATCATACTTAGCAAAGGCGGGAGTTTTGAATTTTGGAGGAATAACGACCCCAGGAACGAGTCCAAGCTCTTCAAAATCCAGCCCAGGTACCTTCTGAATTTCCACGCTTCTCAGACGCTCTTCTAACATCTTGTATTTGTCATCAGGATGTTCATCCTCATGGTGATAGTCCTCTTCTTCTTCAGAGGGTTTGGCAGAATCATGGTTACTTTTTGCATCACTTTTGATACTAGCATCATCATCTTGCTCATCCTCATCACTGTCTTCAGAGGGTTCAGCATCCCTGAGTTGCAAGATCGGTCTAAGCTTTTTCCCCAGAGTCTTCTTACCCTTCTTCTTCTTCTTGGTCAGGAGTGCTTTCAGTTCATCTTGCCCCTTGGACAGGTTCAGGATCAGATCTTGAAACTGGGCGTTCTGAGCTTGAAGGTCTTTGACTGATTGCTCGAGATTCATGATGCTGAAATAAACAGCGAGGTGGTAAGAAACCTGTGGTGGAAACCTGTGATGCACTGTTATGAATGCAGATGCAATACTTCCAAGGATCTTTGGAAATTTAGTTAGCAACATTGGAACATGATTCGATCGCTTCTTCGTTTGAAGAACTCTGATTTTTTGGATGTTCTTCTATGGGAATCAAGCTCACCATATCCAGTGGGTCATCGCCTCTGATTCGGGATACTTCGAATTTGAAGGTATACGGCCAAAGGAAGATAAATCCTCTTGCCCCTTTGTTAGGTGCTGAGTTTCTGACTTGGAAGGTACGTGGCCAGAGGAAAATAAATCTTCTTGCCCCTAGATAGGACTTTAGTCCTTGATAAGAGTACCTGGAATTGTGCGCCCTAAATCCCTAAGATCCTTGAAAGGGTTAGTTAAATCATGTTATGCTTATGATGTCATGATGTCATGATGTTATGCGAATGCAGTTCATTAGACTTGGTGCGAGATGGTAAGGACAAACAAATCCTTTCAACAAAACCTGCGAGGAAATGAAGGTTAGTAGTAAACACAAACAAGTCACACAAGTCACACAATTTTTGGCTTAAGGCTTGCATGGAGTCTTATCGGGTGTCCTTCCCAAGGGCATTTCTATGGATAAGGAGATTTCAGCAGCGGGTTCTACCAAGTGACCCAGAATTGCCAGCCCTTCTAAAGCACCCTCGAACATGATACATACATACCATGCAATGATACTTTGAGAAAGAACCTATCTGAGTTGTAGTATCGGGTAGCGACTATGCTCTCAACATACATCAAGAGTAGTCCCCCCACTACGTTCCTAAAAGTCAGGATGGGTTAAAGGTAACTAACGGTCCTTGAGCTCCGACTCACCCACAGGTATCCACACGAACCTCCCTCATACAAGAGAAGCATGTAAACACCCATAGAGGCCTAACTCAAGCGTGAACTCTCATATTGACCAATCCCAAGCATACACAAGGGAGGTCGCCATGACTATGTCACTTCCTATCTTAGATGTACTTGAATCCGGGAATAGGATTCGTCCTTCAGTTAATTCCCAAAACGCCCCTGAAAAATAAAACAAACAAAGCAAGCAATAGAAAACATTTAAAATGAATCCTAAACTTTTAAGGTAACCCCTCTTGATCGAAATGTCCCCAGCAGATTCGCCAGTTCTGTAATACGGTGAACTGACTTTTTATCGATCGAAATGTCGCGGTAAGCAAGAGTCGCCACCGACTTTTATTTTATCCAAACAATATTCGGAAAGGCAAAAAGAAACAGAAAAAAACCTTTTAAGAAATCTAAGTTCGGGGGGTAATTTATGCAAAGGGAAGGTGTAAGGCACCCTTTGCATCCATGGTTTTCCATGGGCTCTTAATTGCTTTGCTTGCTCGTTTTCAGAAAATGTAGATGAAAGAGGAAAAAAGGACTTTAGCTCGTAAATGAGCGTAGCCAGTTTTTTGAAGAATTTTGAGAAAGAATATAATGAAAGTTTGAGCATTGCAGAGCAATTAGGGGCAATTACCTTAAACTCAGATGATAGGTCTCTTTTTAGCCTTTCAGAATGAAAGGGTCTATCCTTGCCATAAGAGGGCAGGAAGCCTTTCGTTTGGAGGTTGAAGGGTCATCGAAGCATCCTTTGCCATAAGACTGTCCCATGCCATAGAGGGGCAGGTAGTCTAAGGCAAGGATCAGAATAAGCCATTTTTGTTAGGCAACCAGAAGATACCTCAGCCTTTTTTCGTGGGCAACTTCCGAGGGTCGAGGTCATATTGTGTATCGAAGGCAGCATCATTTAGGGTCGTATGACCTTTAGTATTCGAGGCAACATGGCTGAGGTATCCTCATATTCGAGGGACGTGGCTTATTCTGCAAAAACACAAAGGCAACAGGCAACAAGGCAACAAGGCAGCAGAGAGGTTACCCAAAAGCGTGCGTGTGTGCACCAATCACGTGATTATATTCAAGTATATTATCTTGTAAAGTTAGTGATTCTATGTTCGATTCGAGGTTACACTCCCTAGCTTACTAACCACGCAGTTTAACAGAAATAATTAACAGTAATGGGGAAGGGGAAAAAGAAACCAGCGGATTCATAGTGCAATAAGGTTTGGCATAAGTAATAATAAAAATAAAAAATATGAATTTCAGGGTTACCGAACATTCGAGCTCTGACTGGTTGACCAACCCTGAAAATTGGAAAAGGAAAAATAAACACGAAGGTGTGAGTGCATTATCAATTCAATGGCAGGTATGGTTAACCCTAATCAAAATAAAAAGGATAAAAGAAAAGAGAAAAAAAAGAAAATAAATATAGAAACTTAGCTTTGATTGATAAGGTTGATAGTCGGAGGTTGCCTCAAGCATTGACTCTGAACATCTGAGAATTAACAGGAAAATAATCAGAAGGCACTGATAGTAAACCCTGAAAAGCTGCACAAAGGAAAAAGGGCAAAATTCAGTGTAGGCATGATCTTCGTAAACCCTGATTAGGGCACAAGTTAACCATGGTTAATAGAATAAAGAGGCGAATTCATTGTTGGTTTTCAACCCAATCAATTAACCCGGCAGAAAATGAAATCTCGATTAAACAGCCTAACCCTAATTATATAATTTAATTAATTAATAAAAATATTTGTAATTAATTAAACAATTTAAATAATTTAAATCAAATTAATCATTTGAATCAAATAAGAATTATTTTTTTATTTTTATGTTTTTGTAAAAGAAGAGAGTTAATAACAATTTTTATTAAAAGGAAATTTTGAAAATAAAAGGTATAAACAATGTATAAATAAATAAACAAAATAAGTTATAAAATAAATAAAAATTGGAAAAAGGAACTTAGCTGAATATTCCGGTGTGGTTGCAGCCTGGGAGTTCCATGGTGGAGCTTCAAGTTCCTGGGCGTGGGATCTCACGCTGGCTTCATCTGATGGCCTCAAATTGAGGGTGCGCTGTGAACCTTCACTAGCAGAGTGTACCAGATTCGCTGGAAACAAATATCAAACAAATATCTAAAAGAATGAGTCGCTCTCAGGACTCGAACCCAGGTACATGGACTCACGCCAATACCTTGCCACTGAGCCACTTACCACATGATGTCCATTGAATCAAACATGAACAATTAGTTAAAAACAAATAATTTCAAAAAGAGGAAACGCGCGCGAGGAGCCTTCTTCTTCCTCGTGAATTTTCAGAAAAGGCAACACTTTTGCCCACAGAGTTTACGCGTTGCCATAGCCTGCGACTTGCAACAATCAAGAAAACGCTACATAAATCAAATTAAAAGCCATGGATCGATCCGGAATTACTTCCTGAGCGTAATGGTGCAAATCTCATGGTCCAATTAATCCTGTATACACAAACCCTAAATCGGAGGTCACTAACCCTAGCCATGGTGATTCTTTCAAACAAGCATTAAAACCGAATTAGATCTCCAGAAACATCATAAGCATCAATTTAAACACAAATATGCAATCAAATTAAATTTATAATGCATGAATTCGTGAAATTGAATCTAAGAAGTGTATGAACAAACCGCAGGCGTATGAGCGAGATTCCAGATGCCCTGTGACTTGGAGATGATTGGGAAAGCTTCCTAGGATTGCTATGAAGCTTGCTTGACTCTCAGAACTCCTTGAATTGGCTTCAATCGTGTAAACCGAATTTCAATTTTCTTGATTTTTTGAAACTTTTGTGAAGAGTTTGGAGGCAACCAATCCTTGTAATTTTTCGTCCCCAGGGTTTGATGTTTGTTCTGCTTATATATCTGAATCCATTAGGTCAACAAACTTGAGAAAAATCCTTGTGAATCAATCTTTTGAAAATTTGATTGGATCTTGAATGAAATATTTCTAATTAGGGCCAAACTCAATATTTTTCCACCATTTAACCCTTGCACGAATTTTGTAGTAATTAGTGAATATTTTGATGATTAATGATGATTGAAATTGGGAGGAAAATCAAATCTTTGATTATTTTTCATATTTTATGCAATTAATTCATGATTTAAATGAATTAAAATCATAAATAATTGATAAAAATTATGAAAAATAAATGGTCTTTGTTTTTATCACGTGGATGGGCCTATAATAAGGGTAGAACAAAAAAAGTGCGAGCCCATTTAGAAATGTTTTGAGTTTTAGGCTTTTGTATAAGAGAGTATATCTAGGAGCTTTGTGTTTTGATTTGAACTTGAATAGGAGAAGATGTATGGGCAAATTTTGGGGTATGACAGTCTTTCATCTGAATCTTTTATGTTTTTTGATGTTATGACAAAAAGGGGAGAAACGTGCTATTTGAATTGATTTATAATATCAGTTGACGGGCTTAAGTCGCAACATTCCTAACAATTATATTGCAAGTTTTCTATCTCTGATAGTTTTGCAGGAATGTGATACTCTGAACAAGCTCAAAAAGGGGAGAAACGCATCTGAAGAAAATCACTTAAAGAGTTGAAGTAAACAAGCTTAATGTTCTGATACAAGAAGTTTCAAGATCTGAAGCAAGCTATGTTCTGATACAAGAAGTTTCAAGCTCTGATACAAGCAAGTCTTTTGATGCTCTGATAAAGCCAAGTGCTCTCAAAGAGAAATTCAAAGCTCTAAAGCTGTCCAAATGGAAGCTCTGAAGTAAAGCTCTGAATCATCTAAAGTTTAAAGTTCAACGTGAAAGTCTCATCTGAAATGGAAAATACTCAGGGAAGTCTTTTATTTATAAACTCTTCTAGTATTAATTTTAGGGGGAGACATATTCACAAACTCTGATTAATATGCTTTCATGCTATTTCTGTGTATTGTCTTTTTCATCCGATATTCTGGATACAAATTCATATTAATTCTGTATGTTTTTGTCATCATCAAAAAGGGGGAGATTGTTAGAAAAAGAAATATTATGATCAATATTCTTAGTTTTGATGATAATATTATATATGAATTTTGTATAATACAATGTGGTACTCTAATTCTTTACATTTTCCGTTTCAGGAAAAGTCTAAGAGAGTACGCACAAAATCAGCATTCAGAAGCTCTGACCCAGAAGATCTGGATGGCTTCATCAGAACATGGTCTGGCAGACATCAAAAAATGGTCTTGAAGAAATCAGAACATGATCTGGAAAGCATCAGAAGATGGAAGTCAGAAGCAAGGCTCTTAAGATCTGATAGGTATCACGCTCCAAAGCACTTCCAAAGTCTGATGACTGAAGTTGCATCTGCACCAAAGCTGGAAGACTCTGATATTCAAACGTTATTCTAATAATATGAGTCCGGAAGCAAGTATAAGATGAAAAGGATACAACGTCAAATCTGTCTGACTGACAAAAGGAACGTTAGAAGCTACAAAAGGCAAAGTCCGCAAAAGCAGTTGAAGCATGGCTCGAGGTAGTTGACAAAAGAGTGATACATTAAACGCAGCATTATACTATTCACACAAAGCATTAAATGCTCTCAACAGTCACATTTTCTCACTGCCTATATATAGAAGTTCTGATGCAATAACTCTCTCACGCTAAGTACCAAAACACTGCCAAAAAGCTATCACACAAAAGCAACGAAGAACTTCATCTTCAACCTCACAACATTGTAATATTTTAGTGAGTGTTAGAACTTAAACTTAAGAGAAAAATCACTTAGTGATTATAGCTTATTAAGAAGCAATTTAATCTCTTGTAATTTTTGTTTACATCGTTTGTAAAAGGAATTTCCTAGAGTGATCAAGTTATGATATGTATACTCTAGAAGACTTAAAAGTTGTCTAAGTGGAGAACCATTATAATCAAGATTGATTAGTGGATTAAATCCTCACTTGAGGTAAATCACCTTGTCAGGGGTGGACTGGAGTAGTTTAGTTAACAACGAACCAGGATAAAAATAACTGTGTGATTTATTTTTATCTACCATTTTTGGAAACTACCCTTATTCAATCCCCCCTTTCTAAGTGTTTTTCACTCCTTCACTTATCTATTTTATTTACGCTTTTTGAGTTATGACAAAAAGGGGGAGAAATAGTAGTGAAATTTTGACTTGTTATTGTTTAACAATTAAAAGACTAAATCCCAAACATTTACTGACAAGTGTACAGAGAATTGTACCTTTTTCTGAAAGTTGCAGGATAATCACATTCTGAAAGAAAATTTTATAGATCTTCTAAGTTTAAAAGGAAAAGTTAATCTTTAGAAGAGATGCGCTAGAGGGAAAAATATACTCAGGGAAGTTATCTTTTAAATTTTTTCTCTAAGTATTTATTTCAAGGGGAGATTATACATCTCAGAGGGAGATTGTCTTCTTATGTACAAAATTTCTGATCAGAACTTAAATATTTTGTCATTATCAAAAAGGGGGAGATTGTTAGAACATAGTTTGGTTCTAATCATATCTTAGTGTTTTGATGATAACAATTAAATAAATTTTGTATAAGTAAATGTGCTACTCTAATTATATGTTTCTCATTTCAGAAGATGTTCTAATACAAGTAACATCAGAACATGAACTTTATGTAAAGCTGAACAAATGCTGAAAGGAAAAGCCGCTAAAGTTCTAAGAATGATTGGAGAAACAAAAAGCACATGCAGTTCATTGGAGAAACAAAAACAAAAGGAAAACACGCAACAAAAACAAAAGAAGACACGCAACATTTATTGCTCTCTCAAAAATCAATACAACGGACAAATTCTTGAAGCTATATATATAGAAGAATTTTTTAAAAGAAAAAAGGGAGCTCATTTACGAAGAAGAACACTTACGCAGAAGAAAAAAATTTCATTTTAATATACTGAGTTCATACTCCTTGTACTAAAAAAAACTTATTGAAAAATCACAGTTGTGATTAAAGCTTATTATAAGAAATTTGAAACACTATTATTAGAAGTTAATTTGTAATTGTTCCTTGAGAGACCAGTTGGGTCAGATTTCTCAAGAGGGCTAGGACTAGTTAGTCTTAGAGGTGTTAGTCACTTGCAGTTGGCTTGTACATTGTATTGTTAGTCACGACAATTGGTTGTGCATTTGTAATCAGTTTTGATTATAATGGATTAAGTCCTCGATTGAGAGAGGCGAAATCACCTTAGCGGGTGGACTGGAGAAGTTTGAGTTGCAAACGAACCAGGATAAAAATAACTGTGTTTTTTCTATTGTTGTTACGAAAGAAAAAGAAAAACTTATTTAACGCCCCTTCTAAGTGTTTTCCAAACTTTCAATTGGTATCAGAGCATGGTCATGGGTTCGAATCCCCCCGGATGACACTAGGGAGGAGATTGTTGGATAAATAAATCCAGCGTCACCCTTAGGGATTTGAATGGGCTTAACATCCCAACCCATGGCGCCTAGAGAGAGCTTACACACCTCGCTTTAGGTGCAGCCTCTGAGGGCTATACTATAAGGAAATAAAGTTGCGCCCTCACTAACAACAATTTCTTTTAGCGCAGTGGTAAGCGCTTGATCCTACACCCACAAGCTTCTGAGAGAACCATGAAATGCATGATATTATGAATGCAATGTTTCATTTCTAAGGAAACCTAAAGTCTTTTGTAATTCCCTTTTTGAAATAAATAACATAACCTGTCTCGTAACACGAGTTGCCATAACAAGCCACCTTTTGATTTGGATTCAAGTACATCTAGAAAAATAGACTCTTAGGATTCCTTGGAAATGATATGCATAATGATGTCATGTATGCAATAGCACGGGATCAAAGGTCCACATAATCTGGGTAGCATCTGTATAATCTTTGGACAACTGATGTAAAACCTCTGTACAAGTCAAATGTCACAGGATCAAAGGTCCAACATAGTCATAGAATACTAAGAAAACCAATAGTCACCAACGGTACCTGTACCTGTAAAGAATATGATTCCCTCCCCAATCACGGGTGTAGTCTAGGTCAAGGTAAGGTCAAAGAAATGCAGTATACGGTCCGCATGAAAGTAAGACTGTCACAACACGATTGTGGGTGACGATAATACCTTCATTTGAAACCACTACTCTGCTTGTGGCACACATGGTTCAATCTCATGAGACGTACACCTCAGAGAAAACCATGACTCCACTCTATCCTAGACTTCATATAGTTCACTCATAGCCTGTGTATTGGGCCTTTTACCTCATAGAACATCCCACCCGCTAAATATAAAGTCGATTACAAGTAGTGTGTGTGTGTGTATATATATATATATATATATATATATATATATATATATATATATATATATATCCAGATGCAAATGCATGCAAACATAGGTACAGGAATATAAAAAGTCAAACAATAACACAGGTTCAAATGCAATGCAAGCATATATACAAGGATGATAACGATAAAGCAATAACACACAAACACCCAAAGAAAAGAACACAAACAAAAGCTAGGATCTACTTGCTTAGGAATCCCCGGCAGAGTCTTCAGCTGTCGCACGCTTGCGGAAAAAAAAATAAAGACGCCACTAACATATTCACCTCATGAAGAGAAAGGAACGTTAGCAAACCTAAAACAAATAAGAACAAGGTCTTACGGCCAAAGAAAGGGTACAAAAGTTGGTTACGTAAGGGGAAGGTATTAGCACCCATCGCATCTGTGGTACTCCACAAGACCCACTTAAGTTTGTTTCAAATCAAAGGGTGTGTTAACTAGTGTGTTTACTTGGTAAAAGGGAAATGAATGTAAAATGTAGGAAAAATAAAGAATTGTAATCGCACGAGCCCTACCCCGCCGCCTACGTATCCTTTTTGAGGAATCAGAGTTACAGTAGCTCGGCTCAAATATTTTTGTTTGTTTTGGTGTTTTTTACTTGGGCGGCGTTAACGTTCACACTCTTGCATAAGGTACGACCTACGATGCAATTGAGTGGAAATAACATGCCTTTAATGAAAGAATAGTCACCGACGAGGCAAAAAGAGTTGGTTTGTGTCTTTTAATGGGAGAATCCCTCTTTATGGAGTTTCGATATTTGTTAGGTGTTTTGAGTGCATTGTTGGTGTCTTTTAAGGGAAAGAGTTTGAGTATTTATTAGGTGTTTTAAAGTTGTAAAAGAAAAAGAAAAAGGAATGTCTACCTATGTTGGCATATAAAAGAAATTGACTCTATCCTAAGGGAGCATACAAAATGAATTACGCTACATCTAACAATCCTACGGGGAAAAATGCCGCACGAATGAAAAAGCACACAAATGCAATACTACACAAAGCAAAAGCACATAAACGAGCACCACTCGTGAAGCAAACACCTACGAGGCGCAGGCCAAGTAGTAGAGAGGGGTCCCGCCATAGCTGTAACATCGCATACATAACTGACTAGTATATTATGCATGAAACGTTAAAAATTGATATTGAGTACATACAAAAGCCATAGATATAGAAAGATCCATATTAAATACAACATGAAATTCTACTAGGAATAACAAAACATGTGTCTTCAATAGATCTACACAGCGGAAGATAAGATCTAACAAGGTCTTCGAGCCATCACCACTTCTAATTCTTCAATCCGAACCTGCTACTAATCAAACACTACAAACTGCACCTGAAAAAGACAAGATGATTGGGGTGAGATTACTAAATCTCAGTGAGTCCGCCTATCCTATGGGTCCACTCGGATCTACAGGGTACATGCATCAACAAAACCGATTCCACCATTGATCCGGGGTTTATCCTCACATCCGGTACAAGTACGGAGCAAACACATGAATCGTCCACCATAGGAGTCATCGTATTAAAATTACACAAATAGTACAAAAAACACGTATGCAAACCCATACCCATGTACGGGTAATTCAGAAACATGTTAATGCCTCGACTAGGTTATATAATACACACCCTCGATGAGTTACACCCATGCCTATTGCCAAGAGACTCGTACAAGCACACTGCAAGAGTAGTTAAACGGGTTCGCACAATCCTATTTTGCCGCGAGATGACATTATCCGAAATGGCGTCATTGTCCCGATGACCACCTTTACGAACATGTGTTCACACCAAGTACCGAACAACCATCTTGACGCATGAGCCCATCAGGCGAAAGCCAGGTGCTTAGTTTACTTGACATCACTAGAGGTGAGTTACCGATTATGTATTAGCCTACATGGCCACATAACCCCACCATACCGAGCACGCAAGTGTGTTAACACCAAGTGAGTAAAATTCCACGCGACTCTCACAAGCACACTACAACGGTAGCTTTAGTGTGAGCCAAAGATCATACGATCGGGGCTGTCCCATTGATAACATAACCCGGGACGACTCATTGATCACAAAGCCTGAGTCATAAATCAACCTAGCCCCCGGTCCGTTTCGATTCAAGCATACATACACATAACAAGCGTCAGGCCACACAATGCAATCCATTCTGAAGGTTTAACCGAAACAACGGGCATTAGCAAAATATTCATATCTCATCATAACATAGCATTCATATTTGAAAATTCCGGTATGACAGACTCGGATGTCAATCCCGATGTCAAGACATCTGATCTGTTATTCATGTAGCACAAGCAGAATACAAGGATCCCTCATTATTTAATTACTCTTAGGAAAGAGTCAATGAGACCTGGGATCACACATGTTCAACATACATAACCAGATTATAACTTTTACATGGTTCTGTATGGGAACAGCTAACACTTCTTAACCTGATGTTATAGACAAAGTCATAACATTCATAACTGAACAAACAATGCAGAAGATAAATAACACAGTTAATTGTTAACCCGGTTCGGTCTAACTACCTACTCTGGGGGTTACCAAGCCAGGAAAAAGATTCCACTACAGTAGTACTATTTTATATAAACAACCTCTAGTTTACCTAGTCACTACCCAATGCAATCTTTATCCCAGAACTCCATCCAAGATAAGAAAACCTCTGCTCACTCCCTGGTGATACCTAACTGTTACAACCCTGCAACAGCTATTTACACAATTAACAATGAACACATACTTGATCTTACTTCACAGCTTCAATCAAGCTTACAATACTCAACTCTTACCTATCGGTTTCGAGTGAGGACAATTACTTCTCTAACCTACAGGTTTTGAGAAGGACAAGGCAGCCATCCCACGATCTGGGTGGTCTACCTATAGAAACCCTAATGATTACATCGTTAAAACCAGGTTTTTCTATCTCAAACTAGGTTAAAAAAGTTTCCTATTTATAACCTGATCCCAATTGGATTTGGGCTTACAAATCGCAGCACTTTGCTGTTATAAATATGCAGAAAATATTTTGCTACAAATAAGGTCTTTCAATCATGAGTTTCCTAAATTAGAAACTGCTGAATCTTCAATCTTCTGTTCTGATTCTTCCTGAATCTTCAATCTTCTGATTTGATTCTTCAATTATTCTTTTGACCTTTAAATATGCGCCATGTAGGATTACATAATATTCACATAGAATATTCTGTATCTGTTAAGTACAAACTGAATCTTCCTTCCAGTTCTGCAGATGCAATGTCATGAGTTGATGTCATGACATTCCTTCTAACATCTTGCTTAAACCTGTTGTGTTCTTTATAAACTTGCAAGATTCACATTAATATTATGTTTTACTGCTATTAGGTTTTAGTCAAACATAGATGCCAATCAGCCAATAAAAGCACTAACAATCTCCCCCTTTGGCATATTTTGGCTAAAACATAAAAGTGCAGCAAAAACATAAAAACTTCAAGACACCAATGAAGAACAAAATTTACATTCTCAGAATTAGGTTTACCTTCTGTTCTTCAGGACTTGAACCACATCATAACATCGTCAGTCTGCTACAAAAACCTTTTTACAGTAGCAAGAGCAGAAGATGGTATTCTTCTCCCCCTTTTTAGACATAATATGACAAAGATAGGACCGATGTCATAATATGCAGTGGAACACCTTCATGCAACACTGATGTTCACGAGGAAGACGATGGGAGAAGCCCTACGTCTTGGAGGACCAATGGTGGTATAAGAGACCCATTCCTTAGTCTTGTACCAGAAACCGAATCCTAGTATAAACCTCGAGAGAGGACTTGAGTGAAAACTGTCCACCAGTCCTAGTAACTCAGAACACAAATCACAATTGTGTTCATAACTCATATCACAAATCATAACAAAAATGATTCCTATACTGAAGGTTGTATATAGTGGAACATCTTTATTATTATTGCAGAAAAACCCATGGTAGAGACCATCAACATCCCCAGCCCGTGTTTTTCTTTTTCTGAGATGGTTTTGGTATAGCAACCCATCACAATACCAAACCCAGACTCGACTCACAAGAACGCACACGGATGACATTTTGAGAGAGTTTGATTTCTGCAATCCACAGAGATGCTATTATATAACAAATGAAGATTATAGGAAATAACAATGGTCTTTGGTCATGTTCAATGGTCAAACGGTTAATTAGGAAACAGTTCCAAAAGCTATTACTCTTTCCAAAGCAGTTTTTGACTGTTTTTCTAATAGGAGTTATCTTGAATTACCAGTGCATGCATAGTCATTGAATGAACTTTACACCGACTGCTGATGTGTAGATAAACTTCAATTCAGATTTCCTTGTTTGACTTTGAAGATTCAATGTCTTTAAACATATCATGACAATGTTAGACAATGTCTCTTTTCTTTCCTTCAAACACATAGCCCAAGATTCCGTAAAAGATTAAGACAGAGCATCATTTGGACCAATTAACAGACTCCTTACTTACTCACTAGTCATAGACATAGACTTATGTTGCTTTTGGACACCTTGAGACTGTTAGCACACATTTACCTCATTAGTGTAGAGAAGGAATAGTGGTTACCAGTTGCACATGGTTAACTTGAACCATTCAAATAACTGACAAAAGAATCGCATTTTCTTCATGATGTAAAAGTATTTTTAACCTAGAATTTTTCTTGAAAAAAGAAGTTACTCCCCCTATCCGAGATAGTCTAAGCTTCCCCAACGGAATAAGCTTGAAATGATGAATGGAAAATATAAGTAGAATGTCATAACATTGTGTCTGACATTTGTACTACTAGTATTTTTCACAAATTTCATCCTCTTTTCAACAGACCCTTGCCTAAGAACTTATCTCCTTCAAAAACGATCAACAAATATCCTCTTGATACTAGAATCACACACAGAGAAGTTGCCACAATATCAACAAGAAGACCCGCCACTCCTTGAATTTTGTTGAGCATAACCCTACCATGTTTGAATTAGATCATGGTCTGCTTAAGACACTTCGAAATATTTCTAGATAAGGTGTTTTTCAATCTCACACATTGATTAACATACTCCTTAAACAGAAGAGATTCTCCTATATCCTTAGTTGTGTTGATCTGATCATAGAACTTTTGTCTTCATATTCATCTTCACTAAGTGAAGTCTTCATCATGAAAGTAATTATGTGTGGCCAGAACACATTACTTACATCCAGATCAGAACCTGCCGATTCTAATCCACATTATGCCCAAACTGCCACTCTAGACAATAATGTTGCTTTTTCAAACTTCTGTATATTCCCAGTCCTTCTACCAGGAAATATGTACTTTGTGATGTTGATACCTAAGACACAAGTTCATCTGAACTCAAACAAACTCTGACTATCCATAAAGATAACACTTCTCTATAGAGGACTTGGAACACAAGAAACGAATTGTGTTCACGACTCGAAACAAGACTCTTTATTCTTTACCAAACAGTTGTAAAGAATGACCTCAAACTTAACAATGCCTGAACACTACCCTTAAACCCTATGATTGACTCAATTAGAGAATCATAACCTAGACTCTAGACACTTCTCATATCCGAAAGAAGAACATGAGGAACTCAAACAAGACTCAAACAAAACGAAAAGACTCTATAATCCTGAGCAGTTTAAACAACATACCTGGACTTTACCCAAAGTCTTAATCAATAAATGTTATTTAAGAACAAACTGCACCAGGTGGACTTGTGCATAGGTTGGAACATGCACTTAGATCAAAACAACTGATTCGCACCATCAATTCATGTCGTCAGATGATAATGCAAAGAATATTCTTTAATTATCTTTGAGAATAAACATGACTTGAGTTATGTTCTGAGGTTTTTATGTGACTCTGTTCTTCTTTCTTCAAGATTAGTCTTTGAGAGACTTTTCAAATGGATAGAAGTAGAAAAACATTGTTTTTGCTGATCTTCATACTCTTTTACTCCCCCTGAGATATACAACTTTAGGACATATTCAATGTTCGTCCTTGAAGTTCCCTTCATTTGGAATTTGCCACAGATTTCAAGTTTAGAAACCTTAGTTTGCTTGCTACACAAGATCCATATTGCCACATTCTGTAACTTGAAATAGAAGAAACTATGATTGTATAACCATAAATTAATCTTCAATATACACGTCTGAGTTGTTTTATACAAATCTTGCAAATATCCAGCTCCTGTCAAGATATTTAACAAAATCAGTATCCCACATCAGAGACTCTTACCTTCTTCTTTGATGTGTGAAGATAATTGAGAACTCGTGGTTGGAGGAACTTCTTCTCAGCATCCAGGTTCTAAACCTAATAAGTACTAAGTCTCCCGTCAAAGTACTTACCAGCTTTTCAGTTAGAATTTGCTACTCACACTAGGTCATTCTGACTGATTACCTCTTCACATTTATACTTTCTTTTCTTGGCAAATAAAAAAAAGATTGAAGTCCAGTTGTTAACACTCAGGTTAGTAACAGAATAATCCAATAATCAGCAATTTCTAGACACATCAAGGGATAAAGTAGCCAGCATCTCAATAACCTTTTCTTCAGACTTTCATTCTAATTTTGAGATGTTGGATGCCATGGTCTGTACCCATAGAGAAGATTCCCTCAACTAGGTTTCTGGAACATACTTAGATATAGCATGACACTATTTTTGTCAGATTCATCTGACTTCCTTGATTTCAAATAACACTACCCTTTCTAGATAACAACTACGGCAGCACAAATTCTTAACCATATTTCATTGTGATTGAGACATAGTATTCAGCTCCAACAACTGCTCTATGGTTATGAATACTTATGTGGTTTCGTTAATCAGAGGAAACTTACAGATATATGCTCTTCAAAAGTACAACATAAAGGATTAGAAAGGAATACCTTCATGAGTTTTTCTTAGTGGAACTGAGCACATGTTAATCGTGTCCTGATTAACGTAGCCAGATGTCTCCACTTCCAGACCATGAGTAGGTTCCAAACCAATGTTCTCACACTACATTAGTTTAGCACCATAACATTTGTTCTTCGGTTGGTAGCTGCATACCAGATCTTAATGTCCCAACATCAGATAGGACATCTGTTCCTCCTTCTAGGAACACTTCAACCTTGAAGATTTCAAGGTACACACTTGTAGATAATTATGAATATCATTGATCAGTTGTCATTCATCAGCTTTAATAAACCATGCCATTATGAGTGGACTTGAGAGGATACTCAAGTATCTTTGACACTTTAGTTATAGCTGTCAATACTTGCCATACATTTTGTTAAACCTTCATAACCTTAGGGTTTCTCATAGACTATGCAGCAGAAATAGTCATGTTTCAACAGAATTCACACAATGCTTACTTTAAGTGTTAGTAGTAAGCATGACAACTACAGATTGATTGCTACTCAACCTTGCACAATGCTTTCTTTTGTACCAAGCAACTGACTAAACCAAACCAAAATCCTGCCTTGACAAACTTACAAACAACCTTCACTCCCGCATGAAGGTTTTGATGAGCTTCTTCTCTATTCATAGATACCAGTCGAATTTGTTTTTAATTTCAAGTTCTTCACTCCCGCATGAAGTCCTTGGACTAAGCAGTCCTCGTTCCAGCATCACAACTCTTAGGTCAGGTTGGTCTAATCATATATGTCCATCCTCCACTTCAAGGGACCATACAATATGAACAACACTATTCAAACAATCTTCTACTGCTACCACAACCAGAATTTATCCCTTATGGATCTCATCCAGAAACAGACAGGATGCCTGCTCTGATACCAATTGAAAATTCTAGTATGACAGACTCGGATGTCAATCCCGATGTCAAGACATCTGATCTGTTATTCATGTAGCACAAGCAGAATACAAGAATCCCTCATTATTTTATTACTCTTACGAAAGAGTCAACGAGACCTGGGATCACACATGTTCAACATACATAACCAGATTATAATTTTTACATGGTTCTGTATAGGAACAACTAACATTTCTGAACCTGATGTTATAGACAAAGTCATAACATTCATAACTGAACAAACAATGCATAAGATAAATAACACAATTAATTGTTAACCCAGTTCGGTCTAACTACCTACTCTTGGGGCTACCAAGCCAGGAAGAAGATTCCACTATCAGTAATACTATTTTATATAAACAACCTCTGGTTTACAGATAAACAACCTCTGGTTTACCTAGTCACTACCCAATGCAATCTTTATCTCAGAACTCCATCCAAGATAAGAAAACCTCTGCTCACTCCCTGGTGATACCTAACTGTTACAACCCTGCAACAACTATTTACACAATTAATAATGAACACATATTTGATCTTGCTTCACAGCTTCAATCAAGCTTACAATACTCAACTCTTACCTACCGGTTTTGAGTGAGGACAATCACTTCTCTAACCTACAGGTTTCGAGAAGCACAAGGCAGCCATCCCACAACCTGGGTGGTCTACCTATAGAACCCCTAATGATTATATCGTTAAAACAAGGTTTTTCTATCTCAAACTAGGTTACAAAAGTTTCCTATTTATAACTTGATCCCAATTGGATTTGGGCTTACCAATCGCAGCACTTTGCTGTTATAAATATGCAGAAAATATTCTGCTACAAATAAGGTCTTTCAATCATGAGTTTCCTAAACTAGAAACTGCTGAATCTTCAATCTTATGATCTGATTCTTCCTGAATCTTCAATCTTCTGATCTGATTCTTCAATTATTCTTTTGACATTTAAATATGCGCCATGTAGGATTACATAATATTCACATAGAATATTTTGTATCTGTTAAGTACAAACGGAATCTTCCTTCAATTTCTGCAGGCGCGATGTCATGAGTTGATGTCATGACATTCCTTCTAACATCTTGCTTAAACCTGTTGTGTTCTTTATAAACTTGCAAGATTCACATTAATATTATGTTTTACTGCTATTATGTTTTAGTCAAACATAGATGCCAATCAGCCAATAAAAGCACTAACAATATTTATGCATAATGTAGCAATTAAGAGCAATGAGATTAATTCATTCTAATTATTCATAATTCACATATTTGAATAGTCGTATGAAATTCTAAAATCGAAGGTTAATAAGCATCACATAAAGCCTACAGATACACAATATAAGTCGGTGAGGAGTTTGGTTCTAACTACGGGACCAAACTGCACTCAAGGGGAAAGAAAACAGAATTCTGCAGTAGCACCTTCCACTAAGCGGCCTGGGTCCGCTTAGCGGGATCGTGACAAAATTTGCTTCTGGGATATCCGCTGAGCGGCCTTCGCCTGTCCGCTTAGCAGACTCGCAATAATCTGCAAAATTACAACAACATCCGCCAACGCTGATTCAGAAA
Source organism: Vicia villosa (assembly GCF_029867415.1). Taxonomy (NCBI): domain Eukaryota; kingdom Viridiplantae; phylum Streptophyta; class Magnoliopsida; order Fabales; family Fabaceae; genus Vicia; species Vicia villosa. The sequence continues at coordinate 57,303,951 of NC_081184.1, read as the reverse complement.
AACACGGAGTTTTTCAGTTAAGCCATGGGGTACCTTAACCCCTTGAATCCACCTGCATGTGTCAATTTACGACATATAATAGTAATATGCATCACAAACAACCAACAATTATCATATAGCATGTTTTAGTATCACGGATTTCATGGACTTATCTCACAATCCCTATACCCCAAACATGCAATTCCCATAAATTCCCCAAAGTCTCTAACTAAGGACTCACCTTGGATTTAGAGAGGTATTGATGCTCTTGCTGCCATTGGACCCTCCTTGATGCCAAACTCCACTTCCAACATTAACAAATCCGTAGCCACCCTTTAACACACATTCAGCATGGATCCATCAACTTCAAACTTATTTTTCTCCTTCAATAAATAAGCTATGAGCATGAACCTTATGTGCAAATTGAGAGAATTTCGTAAGCTTTCCAACAAGACCAGAATCGTTACAATCGGAGTTATGAATAAAAAGTTATTATCCTTTTTTTTAAGACTGTACCCAAGTGCAAAAATAGAGTTTGTGAGAGAGAACATAAACTTCTCTTCTTTCTCTCTCCCTTCTTCCACTATCAAAAACTGATTTGTCTCACCATCATACCAAACAAGGCCTTATGAGTTCATGCAACCATGTTTAATGACCAACTTGTCCTCTAACCATGCCGAAATTACTAGTTTGCCATATAGTCATAATCCAACTAATTCCTTTAATAATTCTTGACATGTGAATATACACATTGGTGAAGGTTAACATGGTCTATTACAAGTAAAACAAGTTTTTGTTAATTTAAATAAAAGTTTAATATATTCTTTTAATTACTTTACTCTTTTTACAAAAACACGCAAAAAATATATATAATTAAATATTGATCCGAATAAATATTATATTTATAAATTATAAAATATTAATTTTATAAAAAATCAATAAATGATTAATAAATAAAATTTTAAAACATAAAAAGTACATTAATCGACCGATTTCCTAGTAAGAATATTTATTTGATGGAATAAGTTACGAGAATCAAATTTGACTGACATATATTTTCTGTCGTATTGCTGAATTGTGTCTATGTGACGTACGTGGTAGTTTAAAGCAGATATTTCTAAGAATAATACTTTTGAGTACGTGTTCGACTTGTAGAGTTCAACATTCGACTAATTTCCTAATAACAGACTCTAATTACCTTGGCAAATTTTATATATATATATATATATATATATATATATATATATATATATATATATATATATACATATATATATATATATATATATATATATATATATATATATATATATATATATATGAGGAGGGATATATTTACTCCAAGAGAAAGTGTTGAACACTTACTCCAAATCTTAACCATTGATTTTCATTAATCAAATGGTTTTAATTGATCATCAAATTTAATTATTTTTGGAAATATTTTTTTATATAAAAAATTAATTAAAGCCGTTAGATTAATGATAATCAATGGTTAAGATTTGGAGTAAGTGTTCAACACTTACTAATAAAATGACATTTATATATATGCAACTGCCAAAATATTGAGATGCATGAACACATTTTCATCATTATTCAATTTTTATGTGTGATGTAATACTCTAATATTCATCCCATCCTAGTATTAGTATGTGATGAAATAATACTCTAATATTCATCCCAATAAAATAAATGAAACAGCATTATCAAATTAAGTAAATATGAATGAAACATGTTTACTCATTTCACATTAAGTATGAAAAGAAAATTTGATAATACTCATTTAAGAAAACCCAGTAATATACATTACACGTTTCCAACCTCTCCATTAAATATATATTTTAAATAAAACTTAATAACTCAACTTTATACAATAAAAAAACTCAATTTTATGTTTAATAGTAGTAATTAATAGAATCATAATTTGTAATAAATATTAAAGTTTAATTTGTAATTTGTGATAAATATTGGGTCTAATTTTCAATTTGTTATAAATATTGGAATATAAATATAAATAGTTGCTAAGATAAAAATGTAAATATTTATTTATTTACCTATAACTTGAATAGTAGGTGACCCTTAATCAATCATGACCACTCAATTTATTTATTATTAAACCAATGGTGATTTTACTAGTTCACCATGATGAAGCAATAAATTTTGTTCACCATGTTATCCTTCACCTATGCACAATATCCATTATATTGAAACAAGACCAAGGTGTCCTTGTATTATTTAATTAATCAATTAAAGGAAAATACTAGTGTCGCAGAACTGGGGTATTACAATAGCCAAGGGAAGCATATCACTCGAGTCAACCAAGCATCAGCAACCAAGCCGTCACATTGTGGGAAATAGGGGTCTCTTAACCGTGGTATCATGTCACCGGGGCAAGAAAATATATGAGGTGAAAAGGTGCATCCGTACACCAAGCGTTAGCGTCGGACAACGTGAGCTATAAAAACGTGGGGATTTGGCTGCTAAACCCATCCACTTAACCTCTTGGGTCCTTCAACTCGATGATCTTTAGCACATGTTCAGAGCTCAAAACTTGCAAAAAGTGAGCATAGGAACGACTGGACTGAAAGTTTCGGGGGTTGATTGCAAACCCTCTCCGCTTGCTTTCCCGAGGACTTACAATTGCCTTTGTTAGGACTTTCTGCAAGCAAAAAAGTAAAGAAACCACAAACAGAACCTCCGGCACACGCCTCAGAGGATTTTTAGATGCAGGATGCCTACTTCTACTTTTCATGTTATGAATGATGCGGTAAGCGATAAATTACAAAAAAAGATGAAAAGGAACGAGAAATGGTACCAAACAGATAGCGAATCCGTAATGAGCTAGCAACACAAGCAGAACTAAGAAACCCGGAGAACTTCAATCTCTATCATCAAGCACGATTTGAAAGCGAGAAGTAATCCATAAAGCAAAGATACGCTGTCGATAAAAAAAATCATAACGACGCTAGCAACAGTACACCTGCATCACAAACAAAACATACGGGATGCAATAAATAAATAAATAAATAGCGAGCCTCAAGAAGAGAGGACTCGTGGTAATCTGCAAATGGATAGTGAATTCCTTGATAATGCCTCGAGTAACTTGCACAAACACGGAAAAAGTTAGTAATAACAAGGAAAATGACATAGCAATCATACGTTCATGCTACTACATCAAAACAATTTCAATGCATAGAATACGGAAGTCTAAATGTGGATGGAAGCAATGAATCTAAATGGGACAACACTACAATAACATGGAATTAGTCGGAAAAGCGTATTGGAAACGATAGAATTTCTCATCAATATTCATGGAAAGCACAATTATATACAAACAAACATCAAATGAAAATTAGCGTGATATATGTATGTGTGATTTTATATTCTTATTGAATCCTAAAGTTTAGCAAAATACATGATTTTTGTTCTTCTATCACTAAGAAATTGACTAAAAAAATTACGTCAAAACCTAAATTCTAACAAGAAAATTATGTGATCAGGGGGGGTTCAAAGCTGAATTTGTGGTGTACTATGGTAATAAGGTGCTGAGCCCAAAGGAAATAGCCAAGCATTGTTTTTGTTCACAGCTTGTCAACTAAACAAAAAAAGTGTATGGGCCTAGGGGTAGTGCATTCAGCATTTTCGGTGGCCCAGGGATGATCCAGATTTTATGAATTGATTCAATTAAACTCCATGCATCAAACTTTATATCATTTCAATTATTCACAATAATTCACGTTAATCATGTTAACTCAAATAAATATTCAGTAATCATGCCATTATTTCCAATTAATCAATTAACAAAAGCATAATTAAAAGGGGAAAGGGATTAGGGTTACACAACAATGTGACAATTCAGCTTACGTCTCTTTCCTCTCTCGCGCGAACGGCGCCAGCAACACCACATATGAGCCGCCATGAATCAAACAACATTACCTCACCATGCGCTTCTCTCCGCCTCACTCTCATCTCCTTCATCTTTCAATTCAGTTCAAACTCTCTCCTCTCAATCCAAACCCTCTCAATCTATCTCTCCGATTCTCAATTCGTTTCAAACTCTCTCCTCTCGGTCCAAACCCTCTCAATCTATCCCTCCGATTCATGTTCAATCATCTCATCGCCAGAGTGGGAAGTATTGGGAGGTTAAGAGGCATTTTGGAGCAAGTTTGGAGGCCAAAGGAAGAAGTTGTGTACAGCAAGGGCCGCTCAGCGGCGTGTAAGCGCGCTTTCCAGGGGCAAAAGGAAAAATTGTGTTCAGCAAGGTCCGCTTAGCGGCCTCCAGTGTGGAAGCAGATATTTTGGGTGCTCCGCTTAGCGGCCGTCTGTGCACTAAGCGGGGGTACTTTTTCAAGTGACTACTTTTAGGCACTTAGAGATATTTTGAGGGAATCTTATCTTGTTTTCTTTCATTCTTTCCAACCACACACTCTAGGGTAAGAGAAGAAGAGAGAAAAACTCATAATCCTTCGAGATTTCTCAAGCATTTTTCTTCATCATCTTTGAATTTCTATGCTAGGAGATCTTGTGTTGATGTTTGTTGTTGAAGCTATGGATAGCTAAACTTCTCATGTGTCAAGATTAGAGGTAGTTAGCTTGTAGAGTATGTATTTAGCTTGATCTTTTGTATACGAACCTTGTTGATGATTAATATATGATGAATATCTTTGTATTCATGTTTATATGTTGTTTTGATACACTATTGAGAGATATGTTTCAAATCTTGACCAAAAGGGTATTCATCTATCAATAATCAAACTCTAGAGATAGATTTGTGAGTTGATAATCACTTATATCAAACTTTAAAGGTTATTATGTTAATTGTCGGCATGAGAGATCATCTGACGGTTAATATAATAACAATCACGATACTGCTTTAGAGATAAACGGTATCGAGAGGATACGTGATTGTATTAATCATTTATATGTTCATATACATGATCATCAGAGTATATACAAAAGCAAGCTAATGAAAACTAATCTTGACACAGTTTTACCAACCCGTTTTTAAACCCTAAGTTATTGTCTTTAATTTCTTTTCATGCTATTTATCTTTCATGACACTAAAAACATCCAGAATCTTAACTCAAAATACATTAAGCTGTAGAACGGCGATAATATCGCATCAATCCCTGAGGAGACGGTACTAGAAATACTTATCCTATACTTTCTAAAAAAATGGCGCCGTTGCCGGGTGTCATACCCCAAAATTTGCCCTCATATATTTACGAACGCCATTTTATTTCGAATAAATGAATTGGCACAATGGATAAGAATTTGAACGTAAAAGGTACAAGAGCGAACACTTTTCCCCTTTATTTGTTACTAACTTTATTTTTTGTTTTAAATTATTTAAAAAAAAATCACAAAATTGTATTTTTCTATTATTTTTATTTAATTTTCGTATTTTGTCAAAAAAAATTATAAAATAAAAAAAAGATTTGTTCATTTTTCAAAAATGTTACATTTTTAGGATAATTTTTATTTTTTAGGAATGAATCAATATAATTGATCTAATATGTTAAGAATTGAAATCAAATTGAATATTGATTTTAACTTTTTAATTATATGGTTTAATTATTTGATCATTACCTTTTTTAACTAACCTAAAAAACTAATATAAATTGAGGACTAATCCTAACACTCTCGCGGACGTTGACAACTAACCCTTAATCCCATCCACACGAACAAAATTCGACACTGTACAAATTTTCAGAAACTAACATATTCTTGTTACCATATTCTAATCCTTATAATCACCGTTTCTCGCTCACGTGGAAGGAAACCAAACCTTTCACAAAGTCAAATTTTGATCAACACCACTATCATCTTCATCACTACCATTATTAAGGTAATTCCCCTAATTGCCTTGCTCTGGCTAAAACTTTTTTTCATATTCTTTCTCATAAACCTTCAAAATGGCTACGCTCATTTACGAGCTAAAGTCCATATTCACTTCTTCTAAATTTCTTCAAAGAGCAAAGCAATTAAGAGCCCATGGAAAACCATGGATGCAAAGGGTGCCTTACACCTTCCCTTTGCATAATTACCCCCCGAACTCAGTTTTCTTTAAAAGGTTTTTCTTGTTTCTTTTAGCCTTTCCTAAATTTGGATAAAATAAAAGTCGGTGGCGACTCTTGCTATCCGCACATTTCTAAAAAGTTAGAACACCGTATTACAGAACTGGCGACTCTGCTGGGGATTTTCCGATTAAAAGAGGGGTTACCTTAAAAGTTTAGGAACACTTTAAATGTTTTCTATTGTTTGCTTTGTTTGTTTTATTTTTCAGGGGCGTTTTGGGAATTAACTGAAGGACGAATCCTACACCCGGATTCAAGTACATCTAAGATAGGAAGTGGCATAGTCATGGCGACCTCCTTCATGTATATGGAGGATTGGTCAATATGAGAGTTCACGCTTAAGTTAGGCCTCTATGGGTGTTTGCATGCCTCTCTTGTATGAGGGAGGTTCGTGCGGATGTCCGTGGGTGAGTCGGAGCTTAAGGACCTTTAGTTACCTTTAACCCATCTTGACTTTTAGGAACGTAGTGGGGGGACTACTCTTGATGTATGTTGAGAGCATAGTCGCTACCCGATACTACAACTCAGATAGGTTCTTTCTCAAAGTATCATTGCATGGTATGTATGTATCATGTTCGAGGGTGCTTTAGGAGGGCTGAAAATTCTAAGTCACTTGGTAGAACCCGTTGCTGAAATCTCTTTATCCATAGAAGTACATATGGGAAGGGTATACCCCGGTCAAACCCCATGCAAGCCTTAAGCCAAAAATTGTGTGACTTGTGTGACTTACCTGCGTTTGTTACTAACCTTCGTTTCCTCGCAGGTTTTGTTAAAAGGACTTGTTCGCCCTTACTGCCTCATGCTTTGCCTAATGAACTGCATTCGCATAACATCATGACATCATAAGCATAACATGATTTAACTACCCTTTTCAAGGATCTTAGGAATTTAGGACGCACAATTTCAGGTGCCTTTGTCAAAAACTGAATTCCTATCAAGGGGCGAGAGGATTTATTTTCCTCTGGCCACATACCTTCCAATTTAGAGACTCGATACCTATCAAGGGGCAAGAGGATTTATTTTCCTCTGGCCACATACCTTCCAATTCAGAGACTCGATACCTATCAAGGGGCAAGAGGGTTTATTTTCCTCTAGCCACGTACCTTCAAATTCAGAAGTATTCCGAATCAGAGGTGATGACCCACTGGATATGGTGAGCTTGATTCCCGTAGAAGAACATCCAAGAATCAGAGTTCTTCAAATGAAGATGCGACCAAATCATTTTCTGACGTTGCTAACTAAATTTTCTAAAGATCCTTGAAAGCATTGCATTTGCATTCATAACATCGCATAACAGGTTTCCATAACAGGTCTCTCATCTTCTCTCGCTGTTTATTTCAGCATCATGAATCTCGAGCAATCAGTCAAAGACCTTCAAGCTCAGAACGCCCAATTTCAAGATCTGATCCTGAACTTGTCCAAGGGGCAAGATGAACTGAAAGCGCTCTTTACCGAGAATAAGAAGAAGAAGAAGAAAGGCAAAATGATTCTAAGGAAAAGGCTTAGACCGATCTTGCAACTCAGGGATGCCGAGGCCTCTGAAGACAGTGACGAAGAGGATGATGCTAGTATCAAAACTGATGCAAAAAGTAATCATGATTCTGCCAAGCTCTCTGAAGCAGAAGAGGACTACCATCATGAAGATGAACATCCCAATGACAAATATAAGTTGTTGGAAGAACGTATGAAAGCCATGGAAATCCAGAAGGTACCTGGACTAGACTTTGAAGAACTAGGACTCATCTCAGGGGTTGTCATTCCTCCGAAATTCAAGACTCCGGCCTTTGCTAAGTATGATGGAGTCTCCTGTCCTAAAATACACTTGAGGGCTTATGTAAGGAAGATTCAGCCTCATACTGCTGATAAGAAGCTCTAGATCCATTTCTTTCAAGAAAGTTTATCTGGAACACAACTCGAATGGTACTATCAGCTTGAGGGCACCAACATCCATACATGGGAAGATTTGGCAACTGCTTTCTATGTGCAATATCAATATAATGCTGACCTCGCACCAACTCGCATGCAACTACAAAGCATGTCTATGGGCTTTAATGAAAGTTTCAAAGAGTATGCTCAAAAATGGAGAGATTTGGCTGGCAGAGTTCAACCTCCGTTGACTGACAGGGAATTGGTCGATATGTTTATGAGTACGCTGACCAGTCCTTTCTATAGTCACTTACTGGGAAGTTCATCATCTGGATTCACTGAACTCATACTGATTGGGGAACGTGTCGAGAGTGGCTTTCGAAGTGGTAAGATTCAAATGGCTACATCCTTAGGTGCTACAAAGAAGCATTTCATTGGGAAGTCAGATTCAAATGCTGTGTATGGGCAGAAAAGGAGAAACCATGACCAATCTATTGGGGCTGTTATGATCTCCACACCGGCGCCTCAACAAGGTCGTCAAAACAAACAAGACCCACCCAGGCGTCAATTCACAAAAATCAATATGTTGCTAGCTCAAGCCTTACAACATCTGCTAAAGGCAAATTTGGTTACCCTGAGGGATCCTCCTAAGAATCCTAACACCTCTGCTCCTAGCTACAAACCCAATGCGAGGTGCGCATATCATTCCAATAGTCCTGGACACGACACAGAGAATTGTTGGCCGTTGAAGAATAAGATCCAAGATATGATCGACGCTGGTGAAATTGAGTTCGACCTTCCCGCAACTCCTAATGTGATCACTGCTCCCATGCCTAATCACAACAAGATTGCTAATGCTGTGGATGGCTAGAAAGATAGACTTTTAGATCATTAGATGTACTTTCATTTGCAATTTCTTTCCTGTTTGTTTAAACATTCGGATTATGATAGACATTATCTGTTTTAATAATCATCATCAGTGCATTGCATATGTTTGTCTTGAATAAATTATTTTGCTATCACTCATTTTAAAATTATGTCTTTACTTTGCATATGTTTTGTGATACTCGACTCCTTCTAAAGTTGTATGCCTCTTGAGGGAGGATGACGAAATCGATACCGCAACCTCATACAGTATGCTTTTGAACGGACCACGCTGATGATGTACAGGCATTGTTTCAATTCCTAAACAGTGGAGATATAAGGATGTTAATCCCTTGTCAACCCCTTTCAGCCAAAGAAGTAGAAGTTTCTTTCTTGTACTAATTAAAACCCTTGATCATAACCTGGGGCAGGATAGTTCCTAGTTAATTTGGCTGCGCAGTCTATTTTAAGATAATCATTCAGTACACCTTTCAACAAAGGGTTCAACTTCAAGCGTTCATCCGCACACATCAAAGAAGTGTTGGAGATGTCAATCAAAAGCCAATGATGGTTCATCAATCATTAAGCAAGGCAGTCAAAGAAAAGGAAAAAAAATGAAAAAACATATATACAAAGAAAAGCCTGCTAATTCAAAAATCAAAAAGATGACTTAGGCAAAAATCAAGGCATCCCGCTGAGTGTAAGCCCAAAATAGACAGTTCAGGCAAAAGTTAGGGATATCAAAAAGATGAAAAAAGAGAAGTCAATAAATTCCTGAACATCACAATGTTGTGACTACCAAAAGGAAGAAGTGACTTTCATCTCAAAAATTCTCTTTGCTTATGAACCATCATCATTATCAAAGGTGCAAATCCAAAAGACTCTTGGAACCTGAATGCATAAGTTGAATTAACTGAGCTTAGGACTGAAGAACATCACGAATAAGGGGATGGGTATAAATAAATTTTGAGGCATTATCCTTGTTTCTTAAACCGTGAACCAAGCCACGTTACAACCCTTGAAAGTCCTAACTGAAGCATGGTTAGTTCGAAAGTATACTGTCACTAAAAAGGTATCCTGACACCTTAAGGTTTACATAAAATGCTGAGTTGGTATTGCTTTTTTTACAAATATCATGTTTTTACAAATATCACGTTGTTACATCTCCTATTTTAAATGTTTTCAAAAACTCAAGACAGACGTATGCATTGCATCTCATGAATTCATTATTAAACATATTCTGCTACATTATTTCAAATATTAGCAACAGAAAGAATTTGCACAGGGTATGACTGATGACTCAAAAGTTATCCCGACCGACAAAGATTACTCCAAGAAGCAATGTCTCCTACGTATACAAGGGGCGTGGCACATTTTGCCCAATCAATCTGGGGCAATCAAATCAAGATTCCAAGAAACTCTCAAATGCCAAATTGTCAAAGTCACATCCCAAGTGGGTTTCAAACTATTTCCTGATCAATCTGGGGAAATCAAGTCAAGGTTCCGAGAATCTCTCAAGGATGCCAAAACGATCGGGGGCATGCATCCAAGTAGATATGAAGCTACTTCCTAATCAACATGAGGCATTTTCCTGGGCCTATGATTACTAGGGGCATGTCGCCCATAGTGCACATCTCATAAAGTCCTCGCGAGGCGAATCTTTCCAAAGTCCCTACTAGCAGGGGCAAATCTATGCAAGTCTAGTTTGACATCTTGATTAATACTCAGTGGTGTGTCCTAATCAATACAAATCCAGGAATGGTAGTTACTATAATACTGGGGGGCAATGTTCATGGCATCCATGCCTTCCCACAACTCTGGTTTCACAAGATCATATCCCCACAGAGTAATCCTTAAGAAGATATCTTCGATTGTTCTCGTCCTAACAGAGCCTTAGTTCCTCCATGGAGTTTACATCTTCGACATTGCCGGTTCCCCGACACTTTTCTTTTCTCCAAAAAAGGCTATTCATATCTCTTATCCCTAGTCAATCATGCAAATGGCTCTCATCCCCAAGCAGAAGTCAAAAATCCCTAGCTGAGTATCCTCGAGTATGAAGCGGGAGTTCCTACCAAAACGGAAGATTACTGCTTTATATTCTCCTCAAAAGTTAGAGATTTATTTTCCCCGCAAAACATTGCTACAATCTACTATCATCATTAACAACATTTTGCATTCATAACATCATACGCCTCATGGCACACCCATAACATACACACGCCTCATGGCATATGCATACACTCTCATTCATTTCAAAAAATAAACATTACAATACCTGCATCACGATATTGCATAAAACTAATGTTGCTTTTTCAGTCTATTCCTACAAATCAAATAAACATTATCTTCTAAATATAGTGCAGAGATAATCAAATTAATGATTTAATCCTGACACTCATTCAAGACAGAGATTTAGTTCTGACACTTAATTTTGGATATCTTCCAAAGATAGTTCAGAGATAATCAAGACCATGATTTAGTTCTGATACTTAGTTCCGGGTATTCTCCAAAGATAGTTCAGAGATAATCAAGACAAAGATTTAGTTCTGATACTTAGTTCCGGATATTCTCCAAAGATAGTTCAAAGATAATCAAGACAAAGATTTAATTCTGATACTTAGTTCCGGGTATTCTCCAGAGATAGTTCAGAGATAATCAAGACAAAGATTTAATTCTGATACTTAGTTCCGGGTATTCTCCAGAGATAGTTCAGAGATAATCAAGACAAAGATTTAATTCTGATACTTAGTTCCGGGTATTCTCCAGAGATAGTTCAGAGATAATCAAGACAAAGATTTAATTCTGATACTTAGTTTCGGGTATTCTCCAGAGATAGTTCAGAGATAATCAAAACAAAGATTTAATTCTGATACTTAGTTCCGGGTATTCTCCAGAGATAGTTCAGAGATAATCAAGACAAAGATTTAATTCTGATACTTAGTTTCGAGTATTCTCCAGAGATAGTTCAGAGATAATCAAGACAAAGATTTAATTCTGATACTTAGCTCCGGGTATTCTCCAGAGATAGTTCAGAGATAATCAAGACAAAGATTTAATTCTGATACTTAGCTCCGGGTATTCTCCAGAGATTGTTCAGAGATAATCAAGACAAAGATTTAATTCTGATACTTAGTTCCGGGTATTCTCCAGAGATAGTTCAGAGATAATCATCCTCCCAAGATCTAATTCAGTTACTACGAACGGTGCTGACTGTTGAAAGTATTTTTGGGTAAATATTTTCGGTAATATATCGTATCCACAGGGATTGGTTAATATCACTGCCGTTCTATAGTTGTTTATTTTGAGTTAGGAAAATCGAGTTGGTTTGTTTTATAATTCTAATAATATCAAAAGTAAGCAAAAAAAAACAAGTAATGAACTGTTGTTAACGATTAGAGAAATATGTTGAACCTTAGGGTTCATCAACCTATTCCTATACAATTATCAATTAATTCACAATTGAACAGTCTTTTGAATCATGATCTTCACTTATCCTCAAATAAGATTCCATGTCTGCAAATCAAATTAGATAACTTTTACCGGTATGAGATTCGATCTCTCCAAATATCAATATCGATAATAGTAATTAAGAACGATAATTATGAAAACTCAATCCCATTTCCATCTCTGCAAATTGGTATTGAATCAATATAGAAACTTAGGGCAAAAGTTAAATCCTTTCTTTCGATCAAAGATTCAACGATAATTTAAGAATAAAAACAAGATTACTTATTGATAATGAATTCAAACAATTATTCACAGGAATTAATTAATGGTATTGTATATTCATAGGTTAACTACTACCTTAGATTCAACAAGAGGGGTTTAGCTCTCCATAGACATGAAGAACACACAAAGATTAATGGGAGAATTCATCTTCATCAAAGGAATGTCTTCGTTTGATAGAGAATTGGTCTTCAATTGATGATTGTGGCTGCACCTTCAGATTGCTCTCCTAATTTCGCTCTTGCCAAAATTGTTTTTCTCTTGGAAGCTAGGGCTTTTAAATAGAAGTTTTGGGCTTTTAACGCCGAGTGAATTGGGCTTTTGTTCTTCTCAAGCTTCAATTCAGCTCTAAACCTGCAACAATAACACCCACAAGTGATTCGATTTGCTTTACGCACGAACTAAACTTGTTCAGTTCAATTCTTAATAAAAACCTATGGATTTATCACAAGTTGCATTAATTTAGAGAAGAAATCACTTATATTAACACATGAATTTACCATTAATTTACTCCTAACACTGACACGGTCAACCTTCAAAGATCTAATTCTATCATCACGAACGGTGTAGACACGATCATCTTTCCAAGATCAAATTCAGTTACTACGAATGGTACTGACACGATCAACTCTCAAAGATCTAATTCCATCATCACGAACGGTGTGGACACGATCAACCTTTCCAAAGTCTAATTCAGTTACTAAGAACGGTGCTGACACGACAAGAGATCTAATTCCATCATCACGAACGGAGTGGATATGATCAATATTCCAAGATTTAATTTTATTACTATGAACGGGGTAGATACGATCATCTTTCCAAAATCTAATTCAGTTACTACGAACGGTGCTGACACGATCAACCTTCAAAGATCTAATTCTATCACTACGAACGGTATAGACACGATCAACCTCCAACAAACACTTCTCAATACAACAAACTCAGATGCGGCCTAATGTACGGCTTATTCTGGTACTTCTCAATACAAAGGATTCAGTCTAACGTACGACTCATCCTAGGATACGACCTGACGTACGGCATATTATGACAATTACCAACACAGGGGACCTGGTCTATTGTACGACCTATCCTACAGCCTAACGTACGGATTTCCAGACATCTGTCGATGCAATCGGACCTAGTCTAACGTATGACTCGTCCCATCCTCCAAGCCTAACGTACGGCTTTCCAAACATCTGTCGATGCAATCGGACCCAGTCTAACGTATGACTTGTCCCATCCTCCAAGCCTAACGTACGGCTTTCCAGACATTTAACGATGAAATCGAACCCAATCTTAACATATGACTCGTCCCATCCTCTAGCCTAACGTACGACTTTTCAGACATTTATCAAATGCAAATCGGATCCGGCCTAACGAACGACCCATCCTTCAGCCTAACGTACGACTTACTTTGACACTCATCAATACAGTGGAATCAGTCTAACGTACGACTCATCTTAAAGCATATCCTTCAGATACAGTCTAACGTACGGTGTATTCTGACTCTCAAGTCTATCAAGCCGGATGGCATCTTTAAGCCCATCTCAATCAAGTCTCTCGACATCTGGATGGCATCTTTAAGCCCATCTCAGACAATTCTCTGCCTGGATGGCATCTCTAAGCCCATCTCCGAAAAAGTCCCTGCATCATCAAAGGCAAATTTCTCGGTATTGTAGTGTTCAATCCTCTTCCACCTTCAGATTCCGACAGGCACACAAACCACTCTACATCTTCAGGTTTAAGAAGATTGAACAGGGGCAACTGTCATACCCCAAAATTTGCCCTCATATATTTACGAACGCCATTTTATTTCGAATAAATGAATTGGCACAATGGATAAGAATTTGAGGGTAAAAGGTACAAGAGCGAACACTTTTTCCCTTTATTTGTTACTAACTTTATTTTTTGTTTTAAATTATTTATAAAAAAATCACAAAATTGTATTTTTCTATTATTTTTATTTAATTTTCGTATTTTGTCAAAAAAAATGATAAAATAAATAAAAAAGATATAAAAAAAAGATTTGTTCATTTTTCAAAAATGTTACATTTTTAGGATAATTTTTATTTTTTTAGGAATGAATCAATATAATTGATCTAATATGTTAAGAATTGAAATCAAATTGAATATTGATTTTAATTTTTTAATTATATGGTTTAATTACTTGATCATTACCTTTTTTATTTAACCTAAAAAACTAATATAAATTGAGGACTAATCCTAACACTCTCGCGGATGTTAACAACTAACCCTTAATCCCATCCACACGAACAAAATTCGACACTGTACAAATTTTCAGAAACTAACATATTCTTGTTACCATATTCTAATCCTTATAGTCACCGATTCTCACTCACCTACAAGGAAACCAAACCTTTCACAAAGTCAAATTTTGATCAACACCACTATCATCTTCATCACTACCATTCTCCATGTCCGTATCTTCATGAACTCAAGTGTCAAAACAACAACACAAAAATCTCTCACAATCACCACCAATATCATAAGCTTTTCTAAACCATCAACAATTTTCCTCACAAAAAATCATTTTTTTATACACTAACAAAAACAATCCATTAACCATCAAATAAAACATAAAATTTTACAATTGTATATGCTTTGTGTTGTTGTTCTTTTTACAGAAAGGAAGGAAAAGCTTTTACAGAGCCAAACCATGAACAATAACGCCACCATCAGATCAGATCTGCCATCGGCTCGCCGTTGTGGGAAGCCAATCGTCCACTGCTCGCTCGCGCCACCCTCGGTCCTTCCCCACCGTGAAGATTCGGATCCGCCGCTCAACCCTCTGCACCGGCGTGCTTCCACCCAGTCGTAGCCATCCGCGACCAATCTCGCACTCACAAACGCAGAAGCAACCAACGTGCGAATCCGAGTCATAACACCGACGATTCAATTGCTCCGGCCAGCCACGGTGGCGTGTCAACAACTTCCGCTGCATTCATAGTCTTGGTATTTTCCTATCATCTTTTTTTCTTTGTGATATAGTGTTAAGATTACTTGTGTGTTTGCTCTGTTGTTGGATCTGAAAAAGGAATGGGTAGTGGAATGCTAAGCATGAATATCTAAGAGATTTTGAAAAAAAATAGAAAGACGAGAAGTTGTCTCACGGTTTTGGTTTGCTCTCTGTTTTTTTTTTTTTTTGAAAAGGCAAAATTAATTATATATCAGAAACAAAAAAGGCATAAGAAATGCCTATTACACCAAGTCCACATAATACAATAAGTAGAGATTAACATCTCCACATTACCAGTACTGCCCTAAAACAATTCCTGCAGAAACTAAAATAATTGATTCCTAAAAAACATCAGCTGATACACCTTATACTATCAGAAAATACTACAGCTCCCAAAGCATGAAGTTGCAGGATTATATAAGATGTTGTATCCTACAGTACCAGCAGCTGATATAGTATTAGACCAACTGCGCTGTGATGGCAAAGAGGCCACGACCATTCGAGACAGAACCAGAACTTCGCATCTTGTACCGCGCGGCTGCAACAAAAACTGACTCCGGCTATGCACTAACTGGACCGAAACTTCATCTTCAAAACAAACTCTTCGCTCAGAATTAAGCTGCCTCCATTTGCGGTAAAACTCCGTGTGGTCCTTTTGACCACAGCTAGTCCTGCCAGCTCGAAACCGAATCTTCCTGAGACTCTGCAGCTGCTGCATATTAACTTCAGCAGAAATATGACATAGCGTTCCTCAAGGGCTCACATCCAAAGCCTTCTCTTCCGATCGAAAAACACACTAAGCCCACTCTGCTCCACATGTGAGAATCCAAGAAAAGCGTCCCCTCAATTGCACCACTCTTGTTTAACGATGTCCAAGCAGCCCGAGACGATACCGCCTTTGCTAGTGTTCCTGAGTCTTCCAATAGGTTGATCGCATCTACATCCTGGCAGCCATATCCCTGCAGAAAGGAAATAATAACACAGCGCCTATTTGAGGAGTAGCCTTGGATTTAAGAACCACTGGGACAAGTTACAAGCTGCTGATTTATTTTTGGTATACATCCAATTCCAAGAGAGTCTCTGGACGGCTTCAAGTAAATGCTCCACCGGTGTGTTCTTGTTCTTGAATATGCTCGTGTTTCGAGCTTTCCAAATACTCCAGATGCAAGCAAACCATATGATTCTAACGCGATTAACTGCTTTCCTACCACCTCCTATGAGGGCTCCAAATTGCTCGAGATGTTCCCACCACTCGTTCGAGAGCGCCGTATGTACATTTAGCCATCTAGTAACGTGAGCCCATAAACCTGCAAAATAAGGACACTCAAAGAAAAGGTGAGAGGCTGATTCTTGCTGCCCGCACCCGCCTGCAGAGTTAGTGTTATTATGAGGTAAGACGCCTCTTCTAGCGAGATTGTCTTTGGTTGGGAGTCTATTGTGAAATAGCCTCCACACTAGGCAGGATACTTTCGACGGGACAGACTTATGCCAAGCTACCTGCCAGTGCCTATTTGGCTCCATCCTATTGGCTGCCCGCAACGATTTATAGGTCTCCTTCACTGAGTACTCGTTTGAAAAAGCAAGGTTTCCTATATCTAGGTGACAAATATCTCTCCACCACAGCGAACTATGATCATCACTTGACCTAATGACTCCGTTGTTTCCGCCATATCTCTCCTTCAGAATTTTGTACCACAACCCAGACCTCTCCTCTCTGATTTTCCACACCCATTTACCTAATAATGCTGAATTAAAAACTCTCAGATCCTTAATTCCCACCCCTCCCTCGTCTATAGGCCTGCATACTTCATCCCACTTGATCCAGCTAATTTTTCTAAATTCCTCACTGCCTCCCCACAAGAAATGTTTGAAAAGTGATTCGAGTTTAGCAACGATACCTGATGGAGCTTTGAAGATGGAGAAAAAATAGACTGGAATTGCTGACAAGACAGATTTTAGTACAACTACTCTACCTCCGATTGAAAGGTGTTTATGTTTCCAATTTGACAATCTTGATCTCACTACGTCCACCACCGGTTGCCATGTCTTCTTCGATCTCGGATTGGCACCTATGGTTGCAATGTGTGTGTTATGTTTTCAATTTTATTTTAAATATTACATGCCATGTGTCGCGTTATGAATGGTGGGGATGAATGGCTTTTTTTTTAAAAAAACTAAAAAATGATGAATTTGTTTTAACTAGTTTTGCTAGAACGTGAAACAGGGATGTCGTCCCTTTTATGTTGTTTTATATACTTTAGTTTTTTTTATATTTGTTTTTTTATTTCTATTTAAATATTTTCTTTTAGATTTTAAATATTTTTCTTTAGTTAATCTTGACTAGTGTTTGTTAATGTTTTTTTATTATTCCTTTATGCATCATTTTCTATATCTGTACTAACTTTTGTTTGTTTTTGCGAGGTACTACCATCGTGAGCATTAAACTGTTTTGCAGACATTCATAGCTTATGCATGCGTGGGATGGATCTTCAAGATTCGACCACACCTGATTCTAGCATGCATCCAGGGTTAACCAAGATCTTCCGACTACGCGCCCTTTCAATCAAAAGCTAAGTTCTAATCTCTTCTCTTTTTATATAAATATTTATTTTTCCTTATAAATTAAATTAGGGTTTATTTTCAATGCCAATGAACTACTCCTACACTCACCCTTTTGTTTATTCTTCCTTTGCCAATTTTCAACTTTAACCAACCGGTCAAAGCTCGAACCTTCGGTAACCCTAAAACTTGTTCCTTTTTAATTTCTTCCCTAATTATTATTTATGTCAGACTTATTGCTCTGTTGGGATTTATCGCCTTTCTTCCCATTCCCCATGGCTTATTATGTAACTGCTCCTGGTTGTATTGTGTGGCCTTGAAGGCACTTAACACTGTCATATTATTATTATTGCGTGGTTAGTAATTTATGGAGTGTAACCCCGAACTTAACTTAGAATAACTATTTATAAGATAATATATTCTGAACTAATCACGTGATTGGTGCACACACGCAAACTTTTGGGGTAACCTCTTTGCTGCCTGTTGCTGTTGCCTTGTTGCCTTGTGTTTTTGCAGAATAGCCATGTCCCTCGAATACGAGGGTACCTCAGCCATGTTGCCTCGGTTATGCAGAGGTCATAAGACCTTAATGATTCTGCCTTCGATACACCAATATGACCTCGACCCTCGGAAGTTGCCTACGAAAAGGCTGAGGTATCCTCTGGCTGCCTACGAAAGGCTATTCTGGTTCTTACCTCAGACTACCTGCCTCTCTATGGCATGGGACAGTCTTATGGCGAACGAACTCTCGATGACCCTTCAACCTCCAAATATGACCCTTCAACCTCCAAATGAAAGGCTTCCTGCCCCTTTATGGCAAGGATAGACCCTTTCACCCTGAAAGGCTAAAAGAACTGTTTTCTACATTATTAAGGTAATTTCCCTAATTTCCTTGCTCTGGCTAAAACTTTTTTTTCATATTCTTTCTCATAAACCTTCAAAATGGCTACCCTCTATTACGAGCTAAATTCCATATTCACTTCTTCTAAATTTCTTCAAAGAGCAAAGCAATTAAGAGCCCATGGAAAACCATGGATGCAAAGGGTGCCTTACACCTTCCCTTTGCATAATTACCCCCCGAACTCAGTTTTCTTTAAAAGGTTTTTCCTGTTTCTTTTAGCCTTTCCTAAATTTGGATAAAATAAAAGTCGGTGGCGACTTTTGCTATCCGCACATTTCTAAAAAGTCAGTTCACCGTATTACACTGGGGATTAGCGTTAAGATATTATAAGCATAACAATAGTTTCTGTGTGTTTTGAGTATACTTATCATTAATATTATCTAGGCTTGCCTCACTTTTTGGTTAGTGTTTCAGCTCTGGTTTATGCGTGGGAGTGTACCAGCAGATCAGCTTCTTTTTGATCCAGAAATTGAAAGAACCGCAAGGAGACTGAACATTAAAACTAGGAGAAGAAGGAAACTAGCCAAAGAACGAAGATTAGACCAAGAAGCAACTACTTCATCAACACCACAAGTTATAGAAGAAAAGATGGCAGGGCATTGAGACCAAGATCCACCACCACCACCGCCGCCTAGACCATCATGTGCTAACAGTCCAAGAAGAGCAGCCCAGTTTGCACGAAATGACAACAATGCAAGAAATTCTGAAATGAAGACTGGCATTCTTCAGCTACTTTATGCTAGTCCCTTTGCGGGACTTGATCATGAGGACCCATATACACACTTGACAAAGTTTTATGAAATTGTCGGAGCAGTCGGAGCCCCTGAAAGAGAGGATGAGCAGGTATTTAAGAGATTATTCCCTCACTCATTGATTGGCAAAGCAAAGGATTGGTATCTAGACCAACCCACTCAAACCATGACAAATTGGAATGAGTTAGAGGAAAAATTTCTTGATAGGTTCTTCCTTCAGTCACGGTTGCTTGAAGCAAAAACAGCAATTTCAATGTTCTCGCAAGGTGTGAATGAAACTCTCAATGAGGCATGGGAAAGGTATAACTCAATGTTGAGAAAGTGTCCTAGTCATGGATTAGATGAACTTACTCAGATTCACATTTTTCGTAATGGCTTACAACCACAACCTAAGCTTCTGTTAGATGCTACTGTTGGAGGTTCCTTGATGGCCAAGACAACAAGGAGGCTATTGAGATAATTGAGTAAATGGCCAGAAATGATCAACAAGTGCAACATAACCGAGGAGTTGTTCAAAAGAAACCAGGGCTTATTGAATTAGGAACCAATGATGCTATTCTTGCTCAGAATAAGCTTCTTTCTCGACAAGTGGAGGAGCTTACAAAACAAATGGCAAGGTTACCTCAACAAATCAAAGAGCTACAAGATCCTAACAAGAATAAACAAATTGCTTTGTGTGAGCTTTGTAGTGGAGACCACCCTACCGGATATTGTCCACCGGTGAATGAAGTGAATTATATGGCGAATCAAAATCAAGGAGGCTATCAACAAAGACAAGCTCCTTACCAAAATCAAGGTGGATACCAACAAAGGCCTAATTCACCACAATATGGCCAAGGGTGGAGACAAGATAATTATCAACAAAGACAAATTCCTTATCAACAACAACCACCTTCTCAAGACAAGCCTTCAAAGTCGGAGGAGACTCTAAATCAATTCATGCAAGCATCAATGGCGAATCAAAAGAGTAATGAAGCGGCAATAAAGAATTTAGAGACTCAAGTCGGCCAACTTGCGAAACAACTAGCCCAGAAGCAAACCGGACCATCATTCTTGGCAAACACTCAAACCAATCCTAAGGAGCATTGCAAAGCGGTTGTAACTAGGAGTGGGAGAGTGCTTGAAAGTGAAGTGGAGAAGGAGGTTGAGGAGGAGGAAGTTAGGATAGAAAAGGGGAAAGAGGTAGAAAGTGAAGTAGAACCAAAGAAAGATGAGGGAGTTTTAGTTGAAAATGAGAGTGAAGAAAAAAGTGAGGTAGAAAAAGAAAAAAATAGAGAGAAAAAGAGAAAGATTCAAGAAGGAAAGAAGAAAGTTATGAGTCCTCCCGTTCGTAATCTACCTTACCCTCATGCTCCCTCAAAGAAAGATAATGAGAGGCAATATGCTCGCTTTCTGGACATATTTCGGCAATTGCAAATTAATATCCCTTTTGGGGAAACTTTAGAGAAAATGCCAAAATATGCCAAGTTTATGAAGGACATCCTCACAAAGAAAAGAAGTTACACTGAGCCCGAAACGGTTGTCTTAGATGCTAAATGTAGCGCAATCATTCAAAGTACTTTACCAAGGAAGGAAAGAGATCTGGGAAGAGTCACTTTGCCGGTTACTATTGGCGACATTCATATTAGAAGAGGTTTGGTCGATACGGGTTCAAGTATCAATTTGATCCTTTATCCATGGTCAAGAGGCTAGGCATTGTTGATATGAAAAATACAAGAATGACACTTCAATTAGCCGATAAGTCTACAACTATGCCTTTTGGAATAGCGGAAGACTTGCTTGTGAAAGTTGACAAGTTCT
The DNA here is from genome assembly GCF_029867415.1 of Vicia villosa. Lineage (NCBI taxonomy): Eukaryota > Viridiplantae > Streptophyta > Magnoliopsida > Fabales > Fabaceae > Vicia > Vicia villosa. Next base: position 57,282,453 of record NC_081184.1, on the reverse strand, counting down.
TCTTTCCAGTTGATTTTGTTGTCATTGATATGGAGGAAGATGTTGATACCCCATATATTCTAGGAAGACCTTTTATGAAGACGGCAAGGATGATGATAGACGTTGATGATGGTTTGATGAAATTGAGGTTCCAAGATTACGAAGTGTGTTTTGATCTCTCGGAAGCAATGAAACATCCAAATGATAAAGGTGATTGTTTTAGAATTGATGCTATGGAGGAAGTTATCATGCAAGTTGAAAGTCGAGCTCATGTGTTCAACCCTCTTGAGAAAACATTAACCAAAGCTCTTGATGTTCTCAATGAAGAAGAAGAAAAAGAGATTGAAGAGTGTTTGGGAGATCTTGATGTATTTGAAGAAATAACTCCTTTTGAAGCAAAGATGGAAGAGTTGAAAGATGAGCCAAAGGTGGAGGAAACCAAGTTAGAATTGAAGATGTTACCATCACATTTGAAATATGTCTTTCTCGAAGAAGGTGGTAAGAAGCCGGTGATAATTAGTGGCTCATTGTCAAACAAGGAGGAAGAGAAATTAATTCATGTGTTGAAAGCTAACAAGGAAGCAATAGGATGGGTTATTTCCGATTTAAAAGGGATTAGTCCGGCCTATTGTATGCATAAAATTATGATGGAGGAGGATTTTAAACCGGTCGCTCAACCTCAACGTCGGTTGAATCCTACAATGAAAGAAGTTGTAAGGAAGGAAGTGGTGAAGCTATTGGAAGCCGGAATGATTTATCCTATTTCCAATAGTGCATGGGTGAGTCCAGTCCAAGTGGTACCAAAGAAATGAGGAATGACTGTGATCACAAATGACAATAATGAATTGATTCCGACAAGGACCATTACAGGATGGAGGATGTGCATTGACTACCAAAAGCTTAACCAGGCTACTAGGAAAGATCACTTCCCTTTACCTTTTATGGACCAAATGTTGGAAAGGTTATCGGTTCAAGAGTTCTATTACTTCTTGGATGGCTATTCCGGGTATAACCAAATTTCGGTCAATCCTGAAGATCAAGAGAAAACGGCATTCACTTGTCCTTTTGGAATTTTTGCTTATAGGCGAATGCTGTTTGGATTGTGTAATGCACCGGCCACTTTCAAAATATGTATGCAAGCTATTTTCTCGGACTTCATAGAAAAGACAATGGAAGTTTTCATGGATGACTTCTCCGTTTTTGGAGCTTCATTTGATCTTTGTTTGAAAAATTTGGATGTCGTGTTGAAAAGATGTGTTGAAACCAACTTGGTCCTCAATTGGGAAAAATGCAATTTCATGATTACAAAAAGTGGAGGTTATTGAAAAGTTTCCACCACCAACAAATGTCAAAGGAATTTGAAGCTTCTTAGGCCATGCGGGATTCTATAGGAGGTTCATCAAGGACTTCTCAAAGATTGCAAAGCCTTTGAGCAATTTCTCAACAAAGATAAGCCTTTTATTTTTGATAATGCATGCCTTTTAGCTTTTAATGAATTAAAACAAAGATTGACCACCGCACCCATAATCATAGCGCCCGATTGGAAACTTGATTTTGAACTAGTGTGTGACGCTAGTGATTATACGGTAGGAGCGGTGTTGGGTCAAAGAAAAGGAAAAAGTTTTCATGCTATACATTATGCTAGTAAGGTTCTTAATGAAGCACAAGTTAATTATGCAACAACTGAAAAAGAACTACTAGCTATTGTATATGCATTAGAAAAATTTAGGTCCTACTTAATTGGTTCGAAAGTTGTTGTTTACACTGACCATGCAGCGATAAAATATTTGCTTACCAAGCCGGATTCAAAGAAAAGGCTCATTAGGTGGATATTGTTGTTACAAGAATTCCACTTAGAGATTAAAGACAAGAAAGGAGCGGAAAACTTGGTAGCGGATCATTTGTCAAGGTTAGTGAATGAGGAGGTAACAAACAAAGAAGAAGAGGTTTTGGAATCATTCCCTGATGAAAAGTTGTTCATGGTAGAATAAAGACTGTGGTTTGCTGACATGGCTAATCACAAAGCATCGGGATGGATACCGGAAGATTGGAGTAAAAGTGCAAGAAAGAAGTTCCTTCATGATGCCAAATTTTATGTGTGGGATGATCCATACTTGTTCAAAATTGGTGTGGATGGTGTGTTAAGGAGATGTGTGACAAGGGAAGAAGCAATGAAGATCTTGTGGCATTGTCATAACTCACCTTATGGTGGACACTACGGTGGACAAAGAACGGCGGCAAAAGTTCTCCAATCCGGGTTCTATTGGCCGGCCAACGTTATTCAAAGATGCTTACTTGCATGCACAAAGTTGTGACAATTATCAAAGAAGTAGTGGAGTGAACAAGAGAAATGAGATGCCATTGACAAATATGTTTGAAGTGGAAGTATTTGATTGTTGGGGAATAGACTTTGTAGGACCATTTTCTTCATCTTTTGGTTGCGAGTACATTTTGGTTGCGGTTGATTACGTTTCAAAGTGGGTGGAAGCAATAGCGTGTCCGAAGGCGGATGGAAAGACCGAAATCAAGTTCTTGAAGAAAAACATTTTCACAAGGTTTGGAACACCAAGGATTCTCATTAGTAATGGTGGCTCACATTTTTGCAACACTCAACTTGAGAAAGTATTGGAACAATATGGTGTGAAGCACAAAGTAACAACGGCCTACCATCCGCAAGCTAATGGTCAAGCCGAAGTGTCCAACCGAGAAATCAAAAGAATTTTGGAAAAAACAGTTTCTTCATCAAGGAAAGATTGGTCTCACAAGTTGGATGATGCTTTATGGGCTTACCGTACGGCATACAAGGCACCGATTGGTTTTACTCCGTTTCAAATGGTTTACGGGAAGAGTTGTCATTTACCCGTGGAATTGGAGCATAAGGCATTTTGGGCCTTGAAGTTGCTTAATTTTGATCCTAAGGCAAGTGGTGAAATGAGAAAATTACAATTGCTTGAGATGGAAGAATTGCGGTTACAAGCCTATGAATCCAACAAAATATACAAGGAAAAGGTGAAAGGATATCATGATAAAAAGATTATGGAGAAGGAGTTCAAAGAAGGTCAAATGGTTCTATTGTTGAATTCAAGGTTGAAGTTGTTTCCGGGTAAATTTAAGTCGAAGTGGTCGGGTCCGTTCCGAATCAAGGAAGTAAAAGAACATGGAGCGGTTGTGCTTGAAAATCCGACCACAAATGAAAGTTGGACAATGAACGGTCAAAGACTCAAGCCGTATCTTGGTGGTGAAGTCGATCGAAGTTCGGAATCTGTTCTGATTTTTGATCCGTAAAGCCGCCTCAGACCGTCGAGCTAACCGACGTTAAACAAAGCGCTAGTTGGGAGGCACCCCAACAGTGTAAGTACTCTTGCTTTGTGTGTGTTGTGACTGTGAGGAAAGTCGGGAGAAAGGGGACTGCTGGTTTATTTCTGCAGAATTCTGAGTTTTACTGATACCGCTAAGCGGCGGTCACGCCGCTAAGCGGCCATTAAAAAATGCAGAAAAAAAATATAGTGGGCCAGAGGGTCTGACCCGGCCCAGATCAAAAGAAAAACATGTTATGAGGGGCTGAGCGGCCAGAAACCCTAGCCACCTCATTTCTCCCAAAAAACCCCCAAGTTTCCAAGTTCTCTCTTCTCCTAACCTAATCTTTGCCACCATCATTGGAAGGAAGGCCGTGTTCCAATCAATTTTATTTTCTCTCTTCCAATTGTGCTTGCAAGGTTAGTGTTTTGTGTATTTTTCTTTGAAAAAAGTTTTTGTTAATTGATATTATGGTATAATAATAGTAGCTAATGTTTAGATATGTTCATAGTACTTATTTTAGTTTTAGATTGTGATTAGGTTTTTGGTTTTGAAAAGGAATTTCATGAATTTGTGTCAAGAACCCTAGTTTTTTTTTTGAAATTTAGGTTAGTATAGTGATTAGGATAATAGTTAGTGATAGTATCATCACTGGTTACTATCTTGTTGCAGGAAATAGTGAAGCAAGTATGTAATTTAGTAAGTCATGGAAGACTGCATTTCTGCAGAATTTTTCTGAGAAATCGCAGGTCCGCTAAGCGGCCGTCACCCCGCTAAGCGGCTGATGCTGATGACAGAAAAAAATGTCTGTTTCTGGTTTAGTTCAGGCACCCTAAGTTGGGTCCAACACCATCAATTGGCTATGTTTAATTGCAATATTATGTGTTTGACAGTGTGGTGTGTTTTATTGTTGTGTTTTGCAGATGACTTCTCGCCAAAGTCGAAGCAAACGAGGTCGATTTCCAAGCTCTAGTTCTGGACAAGCTCCCGTTCCCGAAGCACCCCAATTTGACAACCTCGGGTTCTTGAGTGCTGAACATCAAGAGTGGTTTGGAAGGTTGTGCGGAAGGAAAATTTTATCGGAGAAGATTTTTGACCTCAAGCCTAATGGGGAGTATAGGCAATTTGTGGAAAACATGCATAATCGTAGGTGGGATGTTCTTCTTCAACCGAACACTCGTATTAATGTGGATATTGTAATGGAATTTTATGCGAATGCAATGCCAATGGAAGATACTAAGTATGTGCGCAAAACAGTTGTGAGGGGGAGAGTCATTTCATTCAATAGGACTGCCATTAGTTCTTAACTTGGTAATCCAATGGCCCCTCCTAAAAATGGTTGTGAGTATGCAAGGATACATAGAGCAAGGCAATGGAATATGGAAGAAGTAGCAGAGGTCCTTTCTTTTGAGAGTCGTGGTTTTTCTCTTAACCTAGCTGGCATACCAGTGAAGATGGACCGAGGGAACATGAATCAGTTGGCTCAACTCTACCTGACCTTGGTTTTGAACAACTTGAAGCCGAAGAGCCACAACAGTGATCTCACACTAGCTAACTCTTGTTTGTTATTTTCTATGATGACAGGTGTTGAGATTGACATTGCTCAGATTATTTCTGAAGAGATGCGAGAGGTGGCTTCTAGTGGGCACACTTTAGGGAGTCGACCTGTTGGTCAACTTCCTTATCCTGCTATGATTATGGGATTGTGCAGGAGGGCTAGGGTGGAGATCCCAGATGAGGTTCAGATGGCTATTACTAGTAAGGTGGATGACATTTATGTTGCTCGGTTTTGTTCTCCAAGGGCAAGGGCAAGGGGCCGTTTTCAGCAACAACCTGAAGCAGTAGCTCCTCGTGCCGGCCCAGCAAGGTATAATCAACAAATGGCGTGCAGGTACAGTTGGGATTATATGGATGCTTTGTGAAGGTCGGAGGCTACCATTCATGACTCTTTGCACCGCTTGTACCTGAAGATGAGCGATCCTTCTAGTGTGACATCTTTTACTACAAATGAGCAGTATGAGGCCATTTGTCACTATCCGGAGGATAGGCCATTTGTAACTATCCGGAGGATAGGCCATTCTTTAGGGATGGAGGAGGAGTGAATGAGGAAGGAGCTAATGAAGAGGAAGGTGATGAAGGAAACCAAGAAGGGGAGGAGGATGGTGATGAGTGATGATACTTTTGTGGTGATGTTGTTGTGTTTTATTGTGTTTTCTTTTTAGTAGCACTTTAATTTCTTTGTTGGATATTTAGTTATGAGTTAGAATGTTTTGTTACCATCCTTAGGGATGTGTGTTTTTTTGTTGTTGTAATGGAGTAGCAAATGGTGCTACTAAGACTTCTTTGAGGCATTTGCCATTGGCAATTTGTCTCTAATATATTATATCATATTAGGTGTGTGTTATATTTTGTGTTTTTGTTATAGTGTTAAGTTTGTGTAGTTATATAATATAGTTATAATAAGTATAATAGTACTAGTAATAATATAATAGTATTAATAATATAATAGTAGTAATAGTAAAAAAATTTGTTGTTTGTCCTTGTGATGAATAGAAAATACTCAAGCAAGCAAAGTTTCATCAAAGAGTTGTAACATCAAAGTTGGATGGTGATGATAATGCTCCTGATGCGGTGCATGCTAAGGTAACGATTTTCTTGCTTTGTAGATATTAGTGTGAATATGATTTATGTGCTTTATACAAAAACTTTTCATCACTTTGCATTTGAAAGATTTTGTTCATATTTGAATCAAGTTAGGACATAACTACATAAGTGAGAGGACTTTCCATTGTGTACTATAAACTTTTGTGTGTGCTAGCAATTGGTGTTAACTGGGACGATTCATGCTTAATCTGCTTTGTTTGAAGTGTTAGAACTTAGAAGTGATCGGGGCATTTTTTTTTGTAATACGAGAAAAACCACCTTCCAAAAAGGCCACATGTGAGAGTGTGATCAATTGAAACCAATTTTGAGCCTTAAATTTTGATTTTGCCAAGTGAGCCGATTGAGAACCGACAAACTAGTAAGTAATCCCTTATTGAGTTTGTTGAAGAAAAGCAAAGAAAGAAAACTTTTGACTCACTTGGAAAATATTTTCTTTGTTAGACACTTAACCCAATTGCACTTAAACCTTAAATGAAGAGTATAATTGTGTTGAATTGTTCAAAGTTGGGGAGAGGAGTTTACTTGAGAAAAAGAAAGAAAGAAAGAAAATGGTGGTATAACAAAACAATGCATTCATAACAAAGAAAAATAATGAATTGAAAAAGAAAAGAAAAATTACAATGTTATGAAAAATCAAAAGACAAAAGAAAGAATGCATTGTAGTGTTGTAAAGTCAAAAGGGAGAAATAAGAATGTGTGTGTAAATAGTGTGATTGAATAAATGCTCTTCATGCAATTGTCCCTTTTTGATTCATTGGCCATGTAGAAATGTCACTTGTTTGGAACCAAGCCAAGTTACAACCGAAAAAGTCCTCGTGATCTTTGTTTCTACATTTTTGTTACTTAGTTTAGATGAATGTATGAATTGTCTTGAATGTGCACAATTGCTAGGGAGAGTGATAAGTCCTTTGTGCTAGCATGATTATAGCACTTTGTCCTTCATTTTTGAAGTTGATTGTAGGTGATTCAAGTTTGAACATCATTTTGATAAATGCAAGTGTGGTGAAGTGTTTGTATTTAGAACTTAACTCATATTCATGTTTTGATCTTGTACAAGCAAGGGATGGTTATGGAGCATGCATGTAAGTCAAGTTTGAACCATTCTCATTATGTTACTAACTTTGTAAATATTATTTTTGTGCTTGTTGAGTTGTTCTTGTTTGAGGACAAACAAAGGTCAAAGTTGGGGAGAGTTGTTAGAATCCAAAATGTGGATAATTGTTGATAACTTTTGTGGTATTTTAATAACTTTTCTCAATTCTTTTCAATGTAATTACGGTTCGTGATCGTGTAAATAAATAAAATCGAGTTTAGTAGTAAATATAGTATTTATAAGCTTTTCTTATGTTTTTTGTAGGTTTTATGCATTGTGGGAAGTATTGGGAGGTTAAGAGGCATTTTGGAGCAAGTTTGGAGGCCAAAGGAAGAAGTTGTGTGCAGCAAGGGCCGCTCAGCAGCGTATAAGCGCGCTTTCCAGGGGCGAAAGGAAAAATTGTGTTCAGCAAGGTCCGCTTAGCGGCCTCCAGCGTGGAAGCAGATATTTTGGGTGCTCCGGTTAGCGGCCGTCTGTGCGCTAAGCGGAGGTACTTTTTCAAGCGACTACTTTTAGGCACTTAGAGATATTTTGAGGGAATCGTATCTTGTTTTTTTTTCATTCTTACCAACCACACACTCTAGGGCAAGAGAAGAAGAGAGAAAAACTCATAATCCTTCAAGATTTCTCAAGCATTTTTCTTCATCATCTTTGAATTTCTATGCTAGGAGATCTTGTGTTGATGTTTGTTGTTGAAGCTATGGATAGCTAAACTTCTCATGTGTCAAGATTAGAGGTAGTTAGCTTGTAGAGTATGTATTTAGCTTGATCTTTTGTATATGAACCTTGTTGATGATTAATATATGATGAATATCTTTGTATTCATGTTTATATGTTGTTTTGATACACTATTGAGAGATATGTTTCAAATCTTGACCAAAAGGGTATTCATCTATCAATAATCAAACTCTAGAGATAGATTTGTGAGTTGATAATCACTTGTATCAAACTTTAAAGGTTATTATGTTAATTGTCGGCATGAGAGATCATCTGACGGTTAATATAATAACAATCACGATACTGCTTTAGAGATAAACGGTATCAAGAGGATACGTGATTGTATTAATCATTGATATGTTCATATACATGATCATTAGAGTATATACAAAATCAAGCTAATGAAAACTAATCTTGACCCAGTTTTACCAACCCGTTTTTAAACCCTAAGTTATTGTCTTTAATTTCTTTTCATGCTATTTATCTTTCATGACACTAAAAACATCCAGAATCTAAACTCAAAATACACTAAGTTGTAGAACAGCGATAATATCGCATCAATCCCTGAGGAGACGATACTAGAAATACTTATCCTATACTTTCTAACAGAAGTCAGAGGTGATTTTCTGGTGAACGATGGATAGTTGGTTATCAAGTTGAATGGTGAGATTTTCTTGATTCGGTTATGTCAGTTACATTCTGTAACACTCCATATTTTTCATAATTTAATTTAAAATTAATTTAATTGAGTTATGGGGGAATTATTTGGAATTATTGAGGATTATGAAGAATTAATCAGATGGGCTTGAGTCGTGATTAGTAAAGGAGGGGGTGCTTTGGTAGGCCCTATTACTAATTAAAATTATTTTATTTTATTTTTAATAAAATAGAAGGAGTTGGGGGAATAGAGAAGGTTACAGTATTTGGAAAAGAGTCAGAACGTGAAAAGAGAAGAGGAGCAGAGAAGTGCGACAAGAGGAAGAGCTAAGAATCAACCTTCAGGTAAGGGGGGACTCTTCCGTTTATCTTCTATTATGGGATTATAGGTAGTATGATAGAATTGATCTTATTATTCGCATCAAGTGAGTTATGCTTAGGTTGTAGAAATGTTAGGTTTTGGGAGAATTGATTAATAATGATTGTGTTGATCATGTATGGTGTTAATTGGATGGTTGAAATGTATTATAAATGTGTTATAATATATGCTTGTTTGCTGTACGTAAAATCTGGTTGAAATGGAATTGGTTTGGTAATGATTCGGTGAAAGAAGGGCGAAATCGTAGGCTGTTTTCTGCGATTCGGAGATCTGGAAATTGCCAGTTCGCGCCGCATCTAGGGGTTGGCGCCGCGAACTGCTTGGAAGAAAGCCAGGAAGTTTGGTTGTGTTCAGTATGCACCGCGAACCTTTTTTTGCGCCGCGAAGGCGTAGTTCCTATTCGTTCCGCGCCGCGAACCTTTGTTTGCGCCGCGAAGGCGTAGTTCCTATTAGTTCCGCGCAGCGAACTGTGTGTGGCGCCGCGTGCTGTTGGCTGTTGGCGACAGGACATCTTGAAAAGTTTAAAGAGGTGTAACTTTTGAACCGTAAAATGGATTTTGGTGCCGTTTCGAGCATAGTGAAGCTAATCAAATGATTTACATAATAAAATGGTGTTTTGAGTTGTGACTCTAAATTATTTTTAAAACACTCGATTTTATTTTGTTGTGGTGGTTTATGCTTACAGGTACACTAATGAATGTTTTGCCTGTATGATGTTGTGGTTGTAACCGGTGTTTGTTATACATGTATTGTTGGTATAAAATATATGTTTTACTATGGTTGAGGAATAGCATGATTGTGTGTGGCTATTTATTATTGTAATTGATGATTATGACATTTGGTCGATTTATGTGGGTGATGAGCATGTTATGGTTGATGCATGCATTCATAATCATTATGTGGCTGGTCCTTGACGATGGTGGATCAATGGTAGATAATTCCCATTGTGTGGAATTAGTGAGTGGGTGTTACCGTATCCTTGACGATGGTGGGTCGGTGAGTTGGGTTATCCCAGATTTTGGTACCACATGCATGTAGTTGCATTGAATTAGGCTACTTGTGCTATTATAACATGAATGGAAGATTGTCCAATGTTATAATATGTGTTGATTGTTTGTTTATTTACTGATTGTGTGGTTGTGAATCTGATCATAACTGTAATTGGGTGAATGGCATGTGATTTGATATTTTATTATCTATATCTTATAACATTAGTTAAATGTGAATGAGACTCACCCTTACTGTTGTTATATTTCAGATTGAGGAGTAGATCTTGTACTTGGTGAGGATTAGCTCGTCAAGTAGTTCGTTAGAGTCAGTTGGGTTCGTGTCATGCTCTGGTCGTGTAACACTGGGGACGTTGTTTAGAGTTACTTGTTAAACTCTTTTTATTTGGGTGTTTTATTATGGTGGTATTTTAATTCTATGACTTTGGATGTTGCATTGTTCAGATGTTAAATATATTTCCGCTGTGTTAACATGATGATCTGAATAATTTTGGGTTTAACGTTCTCTTTTATGGCATGACATGAGTAATTGTTTAATTAATGGAAGTTGTAATGCCCTTTTCATGTTTTACTCTGATTATTGTTTAATATTTATGCGGGGTATTAGAATGGTGTTACACATTCTATTATGCTGACTCTATTTCTTAACTTTTTTCTCCTTCTGTTACATGAGCTTGTATTGGTCTTTGTAAAACTTTCAGTTTGTAGTTAATTTGATGCCGATTCGGTTCGGTTTATTTGTTGGTTTATTTGTTAGTTTATGCAGGGTGGTACGGTTTTGTTATGGTGCAGAATTTTGGTTTCTTTGATGCAGGGCTGTTTGTTGGAATTTGTTTAGAAAGTAGGGATGATTTGGAATGCTTGAATTGTATTGAACTATACTGTATTTGTATTTGAACACGTTAAATGACTTAATATGCAGCATGATTGTATTTGAACACGTTAAATGACTGAATATGCATCATGAGTCAACAGGTTGTTAGTTTATGAATGGTGTAAAAGCTATTAGAACCCTATGAAGTGGTTAATTAATGGTGGGGCAAACTAGTGTTGTCTGGTGTTAATTGGCTCTGATGCAGGCTGCGGGTGGCAAGTTTGAACATGGTTTTGTTCTCTTGGTGCAAGGCTCTTGGCTCATGGAACTTTGGCATGGTGCAACATTGTATTGATGAAGTTATGATGGAAATAATAGGGTTTAGGAAGTAGGAGTCAAATGTATTTTTGTATAACTTTTCGCTCGATTTTTGTATAACTTTTCTCTCGATGTAACTATGGACTTTGATCTTGTAATAAATTATTTTGTAAGGATTTGCAATGAAATTTGAATTTTATACTTTCTTCCATGTGCTTCAATTTAAATTTCAATTCTCCAATAATCAACATGATGTACCAAGTAATCAATTGGAAGCATGGTAAAGATTGATTATCCAACAAACAAATCCACTTGATTTGGTCAACAAAATTCAACCTCCCAAGGTTAACTTCCTTGACCAAAAGTCACCCTTTAACTTACATCTTCAAATCAATTGTATTCATTTCCATTTCTAACACTCAAGATTCCATTTGTTCCAATATCCAGACTTCATGTCTCTTCATACTTGACCAGCTCACTAATATTTTAGTAACGCAAACATCCAGATGAATCAAACTCCTAATGAATAGACAGGGTAATTGACCACCAATTTTGGAATCAGTCCATCCAATGCATAGCAGTCTTTAATAACAAGGAGAAATATCTGACCATTAATCCACCTTATCTAAGTGATTCCCATTGAAGTTCCCTCGATCAGACAACTAAGGAAATAGACCCTAGAAAGAAATCCCTCCACCAATTAAATCCCTCAAGCAAGACCCTAGATCTATGAGGTTTAAAAGCACCAAAGTGCCTAGGGAAATAAACCTAAGGTCAAGAAATTCATTGGTCCAGTAATCTTCAAATGTCTGAGTCAGCAATACATCTGATCAAGTGCAAAATAGTATCTTTCTTTTGGTGTGAGTAAAGCAAAAACCTTGTTCCCAGGCCCTTTGATCCCATGCTTCAGTTGTTAATTTGATGAATGAATGCAAAGTCATGTTAGTGCCTTAATGGAGGTATGCAAGTGAACTAAGAGACATAAGCAAGATAAAAGTAAAAGGGTAGGACAAATTTGGGGTATGAAAACTATTATGAATTGGTTTAAGTTCTTAAAGAATTAAACCGGATATTTTTTTCTCAAAAATTAATCTGAAAAGATTAAAATTAGTCATCACTTTTACATAAAAATAATTCGTATAAAATAATGAACATAATATTTTTTTAGGAAAAGAAAATATGTAAATATTAATAATAATAATAATAATAATAATAATAATAATAATAATAATAATAATAATAATAATAATAATAATAATAATAATAATAATAATAAGAAGAAGAAGAAGAAGAAGAAGAAGAAGAAGGTGACATCTAGGGTGAACCATCAACTAAATGATTCATGGTGGACCACAAATAAGAATCGTTAGATTAAATTGTTGTATTAGATCTTGCAATACGATGTATCAGTTCACTTACATGAAAAAATTTCTTCTTCTCTCTTCTTCATTTTACCCTGCCTGCAAATTTTCAAAATTTTTTAACATAGGTTAAAAAACCTAACCCTATTAATAATTTATTACTTTTCTTTCCTATCTGAAATTCAGGTATCAGATATGTGATGTCGAATAAGATGTCACGACACAAATATTTGTTGATAACGATTATGGAACAAGATGACAACAGTAACCAAAATAGTGCAGAAAGGTAAAATACACATGGAATTGTTTACCCAGTTCGGAACAACCTTCCTACCCTGGGGGCTACCAAGCCAGGGATGAAACCAATATACAATAGTATCAATTCGAACCTAAACTCCCCCGTTTACAACTCCTCACTTAATCACTATCCTTCATATGACTTCTACCTAAGACTCACTTAGGTATGAGGCCCTCCTCAAATCCCCTCAGTCATAACACCCTGTGACAAACAATGCACACAATAAACCGTAGAAGACACTCTTTCGAAACACACAATTCTCAATGCTTTAAAGGTTATGATAATGACACTAAACTTCTTATTTAACAGCTTCGGAGATCAAAACAGCATTCAACACCTACAGGTTTGTGAATGCACACATATGGAACTTACAACACAATTAACAAATAAGGATTCTTAAAACCCTAAAAATAAAAATACCAAGTCCACTTAAAACTAGGTATAGGTCAGTTTATTTATAGAATTAGTATTGACTGAACTGGGCCTAAAACCGCAGCAAGGAGGCTGCACAAAGTCTATTGCTTGATCTCCAAGAAAATAGGTTTTCCATCCAATCTTTCCTAAATTGTCTCCAATTATAGAGATTGTGAAAACCAATAAATATCTCTAATTGAGTCGATCTTGAATGCACATAAGCTAACTGAATATTCTAAAATATTTTGTAGCTAACAAATCACCTGATATATCTTGACAGATCAGCCCCAGCTCACTCGCCTTAGTAAACACGATGTCATACTTGCAATGTTATGACATCTTGTTCAACATGTTCAAAACTGAATGATATTGCTTTATATTCAACATGTTTCAACCAAGTTGGTTTTACCCAAATGCTTGCCAATCTCAGAGAAACTACAATCTCCCCCTTTGGCACATTTTGGCTAAAACAACCAAATAACCATTGCATTAGAAGAACAGTAGTAGTAGTAGAAAGCACAAGCAAGGTAACAAACCAGAGTCACAACTCCCCCTCCACATATGCTAGCTTACATAGTGAAGTATATCCTAACATAGTAGCATTAGCAAGCAGACTCCCCCTCAAACATAAGCACCTCCTGCATACTCAATTACTACTCCCCCTTTTTAGCCACAAAGTGACAAAGATAGTAGAACTAAGCAAGGTACTTGTTAATCATTTTACTTTTTTTTCTCAGACAAGTAAACTTAAAAATATCCTGGGCATTTAGCCCTTACAAAATCATAAACTAAAATAAAAAAATCATAATGCAAATCTAAACAAAGTTACATGACCAACATTCATGCATTAGCAACCAAAGCAGAAGCTCCTTTTTCTCAAATGGTACCAGTAGAAGTTGTACCCATTTCAGCATCTTTAGCTCTTCCACTTGCAGATGCAGCTCATGAAGTAATTGCTATAATTCCTCACGAATACATACCCCAAGTTTTCTCTTGAGGTGAGTATTATTCAGGCCTTTCGGAGGACTAATAGCAAGCTTCCTTTTAGTTTTACCATGCTCCAGAATCACAATCCTTATTTCCCCAGTATCTCTATTGAGATGACTAAGATCCTCGTAAGTACTGAGGATACTAGAGTTGTCGCATGACAATGTCATGACATTTAGAGAAGCATTATCCTTAGACACCTGTCATACCCCAAAATTTGCCCATCCCATTTCTCTTATTCAAACTCATATCAAAGTACAATGCTCAAAAAACACCCCTCATAAACAAAGGCTCGAGAAACTAGGGTTTGTGGTTTCCTGAAGAAAATCAATGAAACAAAGGCTCCAAGGCATCTCATATGGTCTATGTTACCTCACACTACCTCCATGACAAGTTTCAAGTCTCAATCCAAAAGATTGACTATTCAAATGCTCAAAAAGTCAACAGTCGACTAGTTTGACCTAAAAGTCAATTGTGGTCAAAGTACAGTCAAAACTCCTGATTTTTTGTCAACATTCTCATATTGAAGTATCATTCACCATTTGATCAAGAATTGATCATGGTTCATCAAAGAAAGATCAGAAATTAATAATTCCAAAAGTTTCTAAATTAGGGTTTTCATAGGAAAAAGTCAATTGAACTTTGACCAGCCATAACTTTCACATGGAACATAAGAATTTTCCCATCCAAAGCTCAATTTGAAGGAAATTAAATTCTCTACAACTTTGTCAATCACAAGCCAGGTCCAAAAATGCTTCATTTTAGAGATATGGATCAAAGGATTATAGGTCCTTTTTGAAGGTCAACCGAAAGCAGTTTTTTGTCAAAGCCAATATCATCAAGATAAAATGATCAAATGGAAAAAAGTTTCCAAAGTGGCTTGTAGAAGACATCTTGAGGTTTCCAAAAAGTCCTATAACTCCTCCATATCTTAAAAATTGAAGGAGATATGCCTTGTCAAAGTAGGACAATTTTAAGAGAAAAAATGTGAAACAAAAGGCTTCAAATTGAATTTTCTTGCAAAGGAGCCCAATATTTTTTGGCCCAAGCTTGATCCTCAAGTCATCTAAGACTTCAAATCCAGTTGGAACGAATTTATAGAATTTATTTGAATTATTAGAAATTTTTATTCATTTAAAAGTGATTAATTTCAAATAAATCAAGCAAAAAAATCAAAGATTTGATTTGCCTATTCATTCTAATCCAATCCAATCACAATATTAAGCATATACATGATTGAAATTCGTGCTCCCCAAGATTGGATTGAGATGAACAAAATTGGAGTCAATATTGGAAAGTTTGCATTCAAGAATCAATCAATTATAAATCTTGCAAATCACCAAGATTCAGCCCAAATTTTTGACCTAATGTGTTCCTATACATAAGGACAAGCATTCCAAACGCAAGGGAGAGAATTTTCACAAGGATTGCAGCCCAGAATTTGTCGTACCAAGCTTAAGAAATTCAAGGAAGAGACCAAACTCGGATTCCAGGTGAGGGTGCGATTCAAGCCAAACCAAGGACTCTAATCGACTCCTTAGAATCTCCTGAAGCAATTGCAATCATCACCTCTCATTGAGGCATAAGAAATCGCAGCTTAAGGTCACGTTTTTGCCCCCTTCGAATTCAATTCCGTTTTCATATATTCGCCCACCATTGTTACATTTTGTTTGCATGGTATGAATTGTAAGGTTGTGTAGGATGTTTCCGGATGCTTTAACTGAAGATTAGATGTGAGGTCGAAGAACCACCATTGTTAGGTTATTCAAGCTTCAAATTGGGATTGTTGGAATAAAAAAGAATTGGACTAAATTGACGATTGAATTGAGTTCAGGAGGGAATTTCTAATCGAAACATACCTATAAAACTTATTTATTGGTTGTTTTGGTTGAGTTTATTTTGGCAGGTTCTTTAGCAACGAAAAAATCTTAGCAACTGGGAAGCCAAGTCGTAGCTAAAATGTAGGCTCATGGCATGTGAAGAAGATGACTAGGTGGCCGTCGGAGATTGGTCAGATTCAAAAATAAAAAGGGGCGCGCGTTTGTTTTGTGTGTCACCAGCTTTTTCTTTTTTTATTTAATTGCGCGCAGATGCTTACAACGAAACATGAGTGGCGCAGCGGCAAAGAATTAAGGTGTTAATCCAGATAAACCAGGTTCGATCACCACTCCTGGCATATAAATTTTACGAAATAACCAACAGGAGGATTCCATGCGCACAACCCATGCACGCGTACGATAGGCACTCATCTCACTACCGTTGGATCGCCACCAGCAAAGATCTAAAGGCCCTGGCACGCCATCACTATCATGGTCACTCACCAATCAACCACACCCAGTCGCAGCAGCTAAGTCTTCTTTTCTCTATTTCTTTTTAATATTTTGGTTATTTCCTTTTTTCTTTTTCTTTCTAATTTCTTTTTGTTCACTTATTTATTTTCATAAAATTTCTTTTTTCTTCATAAGAATTTCACACTGTTTATTTATTTTAATCAAAAGTCGATTTTTTTTATAATTATTTAATTTTAATTTTATTTGTTTATATATTCAAATAATTAAAATATCAGGCTTAACCCTATAATTGTTAGATTTTATTTTGGTTCATCTATTCAATCGAACCTTCGGTTCCATTTTATTTTGGTTCATCTATTCAATCGAACCTTCGGTTCCATGAACCTTTGAGGGTTTGTTTAATATCATTTTATATTTTGTTCGCCTTTTGGGCTAAAATAGGGGTCGTATCAATAGTCGATGAATTTGTCATACACTAAAGATTTCTTTTCTTGGTGCAACTTTTCAGGGTTAGCAACAGGATTTCTCCCGACTGCGCGCCACGCCTATTACGAAGCTAAGTCCCGACTCTATTCTCTTTTATTTTATTATTCATTCCTTATTTGCATTATAAAATTGTTATTAGGGCTAAAACCTCGAAAGTCAATGGACTCTTTCGCACTCACGTATCTTGCCTATTTTTGCCCATTTTTCAGGGTTAACCTCGAGGCTAGCTCCGACTACGAACCACGAACCATATCAGATCAAATCAAAAGCTAAGTCTTATTTTATGTTTAAGTATTTATTTTGCCCTCTTTTGTCAAATTAGGTTTAGCCCTAATTGTCATTTGAATTGATAATACACTCACCCCTTCGTGTTTATTTTTCCTTTTCCAATTTTTCAGGGTTAGCCAACCGCCAAAGCATAATAGTCGGTAACCCTAAAACCCTGATTTACTTTTTATAATTATTACTTGTTTAGACCTATGGCACTATTGATCCGCTGGCTTCTTTCTCCCTTTCCCCCGCTGGTTTCTTTTTCCCCTTCCCATATTAATTGATGTGGTTAGTAATCCTAGGGAGTGATAACTGTTAATTAAATTAGAATCACCTAATTATAAGATAATATAATCGAATCTGATCACGTGATTGATGCACCCACGCACATTTTTTGGTAACCTCTCTTATTGCCTGTTGCATGTTGCCTTGTTGCCTTGTGTTTCTTTGCAGAATAGCCATGTCCCTCGAATACGAGGATACCTCAGCCATGTTGCCTCGACTAATGCAAAGATCATTGTCGCACGCTCGCGAAAAATGAACAGAGTCGCCACCAATATATTTATCCCATAAGGGAAAGGAATATCAGAAAACCTAACAAAGGAAGGAACAGGGTCTTACGACCAGAGAATCAAGGTACGGGAGTCGGTTACGCGAGGGGAAGGTATTAGCACCCCTCACGCCCATCGTACTCGATGGTATCCACTTATGTTTGTTTCTATCTAATGGGTGTGTACTATGTCTATGTCTAAATGCGAATGAATGCAAAATGTAGGGAAAATAAAGAATTATACTCGCACGGGCCCTACCCCGCTGCATACGTATCCTTTTCAGGAATCAGAGTTACCGTAGCTCGGCTAAAGATTTTCTGTTTATTTTTGTGTTTTTTAATTGGGCGGAGTCAACGTTCACGTTCTTGCATAAGGGAAGACCTACGATGCGTACGAACGGAAATGACATTGCCCTTAGGTGCCAACGAGGCAAAAGAAAAAGAAATGCTTGGTTTGTGTCTTTTAGGATAGATGAGTGATGAACAGTTCCCAATACCGGGCCACTCACCACTTTCTCTACTTTGCTTTAGTCTGAACCATTGTTAGATGTTTTAAAGTGTTTTTGGTTGTGTATTTTTTAAGGGAATTTACTTCACGATTCGAATCACATAAAATGTATAATGATCGAGAAGCAGATTAGGGAATGAATCCCACTCACTTCCATCCCATTATGTAATGTTTGAGAAACAGATTAGAGAATGAATCTCACTCATTTCTCTCCCATTAATTAATGTTTGAGAAACAGATTAGGGAATGAATCCCACTCGTTTCTCTCCCATTAAGTAGTGACCGAGAAACAGATTAGGGAATGAATCCCACTCGTTTCTATGCCACTAAGCGATTGAGAAACAGGTTAGGGAGTGAATCCCACTCATTTCTCCATCACTTTCTTATTGTGATTCGCATCTTCCTTTTATTAAGTATTTAAAGAGTTGAAAAGAAAAAGAATGCAAGAAGGGAACTAATCCTATGTTCTAATCTAAGTTGTTCTAATCTATAATTGTCCCTAAGGTTGAGGATAACTACCCTATCTCAATTCCCCTTAACAAAGAAGGAAGAGTCTAAGGGAACATAGCAAGCAATAGTAAGGAATTAGCAACATCAAAGCAAGAAATGAGAGGCTAGGCATAGAAACAAGAGAGAGAAGCCTCAAGTCAGTAGCAAAACAAGGGATTGAGTGTCCCAAATCAAATACAAAATCATCACGGTATCACACACAAGTATTCACAAAAAGTTACCAAAGTATCGCATGAATCGTTACTTATCAATTAGCGAACAAACATCATTTAATCGATGTGAAAAGCAAGTGAACACATGGTCTAAGCTTGAAGTCAGTAGCAAACTCATTCATTTAGTTCTAATATCCTATATTAATCTATGTTAGTCAATTAGCATGAAACAATACAAAACTCTAACCAAAACTAGACAACACTAGGTTAGTACTAGCTAAACGGTTTCAAATCGCGAATGAAGTTAGAAACATGCAATCAAATGGTACAAGTCAGTAGCAAATAGCCTTTACTAGATGCCTAAACAATCACAAAATCATGCCAAGGGGTTTCACACAAAATTACGGGTCATTTGTACAAGTTACGGTGCGATCGTCAATCAAAAACAAGTTATTTACATGTGATAAAGGAAAATCAAGTAAAATAGGAAAACATGATCTAAAATTTTCAATTCCAGGTTTTAGGACCTCTAAACATCCCTAATTATATGTACAAAAAGGAACCAACATTATTGCATGAATGCATTTCAATTTGAGAGCACAAACGTCACAATTATCTTTTAGAAGCACATGCTAATCGAGTCAAACAACACTAACCAAATACCAATCAAAACAAAGAATTAGGAATTCATCTTTCATACACAACATCATGGGTTAGTCTACAGCAATCATACAAAAATTAGTGATTAAATTCTAATCCTAAGGTACTAAACGAAATCACTTTGCGGAATCTATCAAAACCGAAAGGAACATGAACATACCAAAGTAAATGATTTATTTAAAATAGCACACTAGTTTCTAAAAATCTACAAAAAATATCACAATTATGTACACACATAAAACTATCTGAAACATATTTTTATTGGTTTTTTTATTTCGTGGAAAAATGATTTATGGAACAAAAGTTATGAGAAAAACAATTTCTAAACACTTGCAAAATCTGCCTAAGCCTGGGGGTGTGTTAGTAAAGCAGAGATGAACTGATTCTATTACTAGCGCGCTGGGCCTCAAACAAGGGGGTGTAGATTGCAATTCGTGTGAACATGGCCCAGTGCATTTTGTTGATCCAGATTTATGAACAATTAAACATAACTAAACACCAATCAGTCCTAATTAATCATATCAAAACTCACGCTGATGCCAAAGAGAAATTAAGAAGGGAATTAGGTTTAGAGGCTGTGACCGTTCAACTCACCGAACAAGCTTTATTCCTCCTTCTCAAGAACTCGCGGCGGCGTCCTCCCCTCACCCTCTCAGTGCGACGGCGCGATGCCGGAACCTCACTCTCACGGTCTCAGTCTCGTATCTATCTCATCTCCTTCGGATCTCCGCTCTCAAACTCTCGATTCCCTTTCCGGTATCTCTCTTTCAATCTCCGCCGTGAACAATAACCTAAAGGTACCACCTCATCCCTTCAATATCGGTCCTCCGTCTCACTCTTCTCTGTGTCCTATTCGCCTGGTGATACAGAAATCTTGTTGTTCACAGTGAAAACGAATGAATATGATTGTTGTTCATTGCAGGTTATAGAAGTTGTTGTTGATTGGAGATTGACGATGAAAGATCGATGGTGAGGATTGTTGAACATGTTGCACGTTGAGATCGAAGAAGAAGGTTATCGTGTTACGGCCGCGAGGCGTGACATTGCGGCGGTGTTGGTGATTGCGTGAGGATGCTGAAGCCTGTTCTACGGATTGTAAGCTTGCGGAAGCGGGGAAGATTGAAGATCCTTTTTCCACTATCTGATTCACATTTGTTTTCTTCTTCTTGATTTCTATGGTTTTTTGTTCTTGGTGAAGTCTGATGCAGAAATCTGTTGCAGGTTGGATTATGATTGTTGAAGGTTTGAAGAGAATTTGAGGATCGTTGAATGATGAAGAACGTGATTGAATGACGAAAAAGAGAGATCCGGAGATGAAGGTTCTTGGAGGTGGTTATGGTGAAGAAAGACTCAGAGATTGCTGAAGATTGAATCCTCAGAAGTTTGAACACCAATGGAGGACGATGAAGGTGGGGAAATTTGTTACGTTTTGTTTCGTTTCTCCTCCTCTCTTATCTGTGAATTCTCCTTTTTTGTTCTCAATTTCTCCTCCCTTTTCTTTCTGTTATTTCCGTTTTTCTCTGTTAGAATTCTGTTATGAACCTCTCTCCGTTTCTCTTTCAATTTCCGTTATCTCTCCTTTTCTGAGCTATTGGATATTTGTTCTGTTATGTCCATTTGAAAACCGGTTCAGTTTGGGTTTTGTTGCGGTTTTCTTGTAGCTGATTTTTGATGGTTTGTGCAGGTAATATTGAATTGTGGAACCGGTTTCTTCTGTAACTCCAAAGAGCATGGCCATGTTGTGATTTGCATCCTCTTGTAATTAGTCATTTTTTTATAATTTTTGTAATGGACATTTAATAGTGTATGGATGAATGTAGTGGCCTTTGAATATATTTGAAATTTTGTAACTTTGGGCTTTCGTAATGAATGAGAAACTTTGGACAATACTTGAATGAGCTTGAATCGAATGTTGAACTTCAAGTAATAAAGCTTTTGCAAATATTCCAAATTCCTTCCACTTTATCTTCCAACCTTGTATGCTTGAGAACTTTGATTCATTTAACAAATGTAAACACAAATTCGACTTTAAAGTGCTAATGAATCCGAATTCGACTTCACTTCTCAAAGAAACATTGGCTTCAATTCAATCTTCTAATCCATATCAAACTTGCATGACACGCACCAAGTAACCGAAAGAATAGAACTTAAATTCCATCTCCAATCGATGGGCCTCAATGAGCACATACCCAAAACTTCCAATTCCTTTTTGAGAGGCAACTTCACGACTTTATTTATTTGAGAAAGAATCAAAGTATTAATTTCAAGCAAATTTATTTGAATCCTTGATGAACCACCTAAATATTTGATCTCTTGAGAAGCCCTGAGTTCAATGAAGTTCATGATGACCGAATGCCTTGTACCGAGACCCGAGTGGGACTCAGCTTGCTTTATAACCTTTGATCGCGTGCTTTTAGATATTATTGATGCATGAGTTATGTTAATGCCCTAATGGAGGTATGCAGATGAAATGGGAAGTATAAGCCAGTTAAAAATGAAAGGGTAGGACAAATTTGGGGTATGACAGCTGCCCCTATTTAATCGTTTTATACCTGAAGGAGAGATTGGCGCTAGCCTTTCGAACATTCAAGGTAGAAGAAGATTAAATATCAAAGTACCAGAAATTTGTCTTGAAGAAAAGATGGTGTAAGTGTTATCCTTATTTTTTTTTTGATATCTGCTGGGGAAAGAGGAATTTTTGTTTTTTCTGGTGGAAAAGTTTATGGTGAGTGGTTGAAATAGGATAGCTTGTAACATGGTAACGGTGCCAATACAAGGTTCTCAATGGAAATGATTGTTGTATGAGACTGTGGTTGGAAAATACGGGTTTGATAGAAAGGTAGGACCTACGATCCGTGACTCGAAACTAGGGTAAGGTCAACGGACCTACGACCCACGAGAAATGAAAAAGATGAGGATAAGGTCAACGGACCTACGATCCACAAGAAATGAAAAAGATGAGGATAAGGTCAACGGACCTACGATCCACAGGAAATGAAAAAGACGAGGATAAGGTCAACGGACCTACGATCCACAGGAAATGAAAAAGATGAGGATAAGGTCAACGGACCTACGATCCACAAGAAATGAAAAAGATGAGGATAAGGTCAACGGACCTACGATCCACAAGAAATGAAAAAGATGAGGATAAGGTCAGCGGACCTACGATCCACAGGAAATGAAAAATATGAGGATAAGGTCAACGGACCTACGATCCACAAGGAATGAAAAAGATGAGGATAAGGTCAACGGACCTACGATCCACAGGAAATGAAAAAGACGAGGATAAGGTCAACGGACCTACGATCCACATGAAATGAAAAAGACGAGGATAAGCTCAACAGACCTACGATCCACAGGAAATGAAAAAGATGAGGATAAGGTCAACGGACCTACGATCCACAAGAATGAAAAAGATGAGGATAAGGTCAACGGACCTACGATCCACAAGAATGCAAAGGATGAGTATAAGGTCAACGGACCTACGATCCACAAGAATGAAAAGATGAGGATAAGGTCAACGGACTTACGATCCACAAGAATGCAAAGGATGAGGATAAGGTCAACGGACCTACGATCCACAAGAATGCAAAAAGGTGAGGATAAGGTCAACGGACCTACGATCCACAAGAAGATTATTGAAAAACACTTAGACTGGGGATTGGGGATTGGTAAAACCAAGTATCGGCACCGTGGGTGGAGGAGATTTGTAATGGAGTAGCAGATATCAATTGGATTTTGTAAGGACATTTTATGTGTGGGGAAGTATCATCGTTTTGATTGAATGTTGATTTGTATTATCTGGCTTATGCTTTGTATGCATGTTTGAATTTTTCTATGGCGTAATGATCCGCTTTGACGGATATGCTACGCTTTTGAGGATGCAATGTTATATGCAGTGAACACTATATGCAGGATGCCAAATAAAGGCATTGGTGAGGTAAACACCAGGGAGAATCCCCTTAGTGTTAAGGACCATGCGGAGGTGCCAATAGATATTGGACTTTTGATTTGTAAGATGCACTTTTCTTTGACTTGAAGAATGATTTCTGACTTCTCACCATGTGCCACTGCTTGGAGGATTTTCAGCTTAAGGAGATTCCCTTGATTCACCATGTTGGAGATGAGAAATCCAGATAAGGAGCCTTGATTAGGGAAGTGGGACAACTCCTAGGAGCAATAAACTCATATGCTTGAAGAATGGAACAAACTTTCGGGAGAAATAAACTCCATATTTGGGGAGAGACCAAGGTTCTAGGAGAAATAAACTCCTATGATTAGGGAGAGGACAATAAAACTCAGAAGATCGTGCCCCAAGTTTCATGACCCATGAAGGAAATTGCCCCAGTGGATCCTTGGAGAGATTTATCAAATCTCGACGTAACTGCCCCAGATTGGTTGAATTTGAGAGAGATTCCTCGACTTGATTGCCCCAGATATGCCAAATTTGAGAGGTCAAACCTCGATTCAATTGCCCCTGATTAGGTACATCTTACTAGAATCCTCAAGCTTTCTTTGTTTAGAAGTCAAACAAGCGTGGAAACAACTTTACCATGCTCAACGGAGTCTTCAAACTCTTCCCTTCAAGGTAATCAAAGGAAGGATTAACTGTTCATGCCCAACGGAGTTCTTTGAATAACTTGCCCCTTGATGGTCAACATTTGAAATGATTAGCTTTTACTCCTCGGAGTTCTCAAGTCTTGTTGCTTTGACATGATCAAGTTACTCACTGATTCTCATCCTTGAAAATTTCCTTGATGTTAAGCACATATTTTGTATGCAAAAGAATGTTAATTCTAAGGATGATAATTCTAATGCAAAGCCTATGTTAGCCTTGAAGTTTAAAGAAACCCTTTTTTATTGAAATGAGGTTGTGACCTCTCGTGAATGGGTCACTAGTTGACACAACCTCGAATTTTTAGCACATGAAAGATAAAGCAGGCATACGATACCAACATTGATATGAGTCTCGCTTCATTGGGAGTCAGTTAAATGTTATCTCATCGGAGTGCGCTTTCAAAATAAACCCTACTTCAATTAGGACTTTTAAGGGTTGTAATTTGGCCAGGTTCACGGTTTTTAGAAAACAAAGGATTTTTAGGCTCAAAATTATTTGGTACCCACCCCCTTCGTGATGTTCTCCATTCCTAGGTTCAATTAACTCGACATGAGTGTTCATTCCTCACAAGGAATTTGGGATGGTTGAGGAATCAATGAGGTTTTTCGGACATGGCAGTCACTCACTTTCTTATTCTTCTGATTGATCATCACACGACTTTGTTCCTTTGATGAGGATTTTTATTTTGTAATTCTTGTTTTTCGCTTCTGCTTTCCCTAACTTTTGCCTGGACAAATTCTCTTGAATTTTATTTTGGAGTCCAGCGGGATGCCCTAACTTTTGCCTAAGTCACTTATTTCAAGTTTTTGACTTAGCGGGCTTTCCTTTTTTATTCACTTTTTGAACAAGTCGTGTGACCTTGCGTTGCTCTCGATTTGTTTGAAATATTGTGACTGCCTCATTCTCTGATTGATGAGGGATAACCATTGTGGCATCGTCCTCTTTCAACCTCTTGATGGAATAAGGATAATCATTGCGGTTTTTACATTCCTCAGCCCTTTGAAGGATAACGCTTGTTGTATCCTTAGATTCATACCTTTTTGGTGAGTTTTGAACACTCGATCAAGTTAAATGAACACTACCCTGCCCCAAGGTTAAAATAAGGGTTTTTATGATTAGAAAAGAAACTCCTTCTCCAAGGCTCAAAGGGGTTAACGAGGGTCTATCTCCCTTATATCTCCGGTGTTTGGGGATTTGAAACAATGCCTGTACATCCTCAGTAGGGTTTTTAATCGAAAACACATGATTAGAGATTTTTCATTTTTATCTTTCATCATTCTCCCTCAGCTTTTTGCATAAGCAAGCAATTAGTGAAGTTGGTATCGTAATGCCAGAAACATTTTATGAGTGAAAACGAATGGGTTTCTTCAAGACAAACATAAACAATGTATTTTATTTTCATTCAGAAATTAACAAGTTTTTGCATGATATAAATGCTTAAACAAACAATGAAATGTTACAAATGAGAATGCAATGAAGAACTGAATGGCTGCCATTGTTGAGGAGACTGCAGTTCCTTCCAAACTCTTCAGATTACTTCAAAAGAAATCCTCATAGAAGTCACCCAAGAGTTGTAAATTTTTGCCTTGCTTTAAGGATTCGAGCAATGCGAGTGATGCAATGCTCAAAAGATAAGAGTACGTCTTGCTTATCCCTCGTGCGGGAGCCCTAAGCATAGATGTTGGAGAAGTATCACCATCATAAATGGAAAGAATCTTGTATGGTCATCGAACTCAGGAGAGCTACTAACTGAAATTCCAACAAACAGGGGAGCAACTTGAGAATGAGAAGCATTGTGTAGAGCACTCTTGATTATCACACGGAAGAAGATTCTGACGAAGTCGCATAGGAATTTGTAATGCTTTTAGGGATTCGAGCAATGCAAATGGCGCAATGCTCAAGATAAGAGTATGTCTTGCTTATCCCTCGTGCGGGAGCCCCAAGCATAGTTGCTAGAATAGTAATCGCCATCACAAATGGAAGTACCTTGCATGGTCATCAAATCGAGGAGATCTATTTGTGGTAAAGAGGACCCAATACTCGAATCTTAACCAATTGGAATTCCAACAAACAGGGAAGCGAAATGGGCACAAGGCAATAAAATCACATCCATTTGTTTCTCATATTCTTCTTGTCTCTGTTAACTAGCAAGGCCACTGAGAAGGAGATCCTGAGAAAAGGCAACTGATATATGAAGTAGAACCTTAAGAATGAGAAGCGTTGTGAAGAACACTCTTGATTATCACACGGAAGAAGATTCTGACGAAGTCACCCAAGAATTTGTAATGCTTTAGGGATTCGAGCAATGCAAATGGTGCAATGCTCAAGATAAGAATACGTCTTGCTTATCCCTCGATCGGGAGCCCCAAGCAACTTCCACACATGTACAGGAGATGATTACCTTTTTAGCTTCAATGTCCATCATTAGGAGTGAGAGTAAATGACCATTGCGGCTTTTTTTTTTTTTGACATTAGGCGCAAACCAACAATTTCTAAATCAGCGGAGTCACGACTTTTTATGGCTTTCAATCTTTTCTCCGAGAGGTGGAACCTTTTGTCAGTTTCAATAATTGGAGACTTGCAGACTTCAATGATGTGAATTCTCTTTACCAAGAATAGGAATCTCAACATTATTTCAAACATTCTGATTCATAAGACCTTCTCATGGGTGAGATATACATTTGCATTTGGCCTAGGAGGAACTCATCTCAATTCTTCTTGTCAAAGAGAAAAGGCTTGAATCACCTCCACACACTAATTCATGTCAGTCTCCATTTCTGTCCTCATCTTATTTAAAACCCACAGAGTTGTTCCAATATTAACATTTGAGCACACGGCGGTGAGAAGCCAATTTTGTTGCTGAAGTCAGAATCTGAGTAGAAAAGGCCCCCACAAGCTTCTGATGGAACCATGAAATGCATGATAGTGTGAATGCATGTTTCATTTATGAGAGATCCTAAAGTCATTTCACACACTTTCATTTTTTCTTTTTTGGAATCAAAGCTTCTCTTTTTTTGTATAGAATATCTTTTCTTTTCTTTTTCGCTTTTCTATTTCCCTTTTTCTTTTTCTCCTTCTTTTTTGGAAATAGACTTTAGGATCTTTCATAAATGGAGTGGATAAAACAATGATGTTATGCAATGCAGAGGCATGGGATCAAGGTCCATATAATCTTAGTAACCACCATACAAACTTCTGAATAACTGATACAGGTCAAATGTCACAGGATCAAAGGTCCGACACCTTTTTGAATACCAGGAAAACCAATAGTCACCAACAGAACAGAATAGTCACCAACGGTACCTGTCATGTATATCCCACCCCACTCACAGGTGAATCTAGGTCAAGGTAGGTCAATGGCTTCCAGCGTTATCAGTTCTCCTGAAACACCATCATTGTCGCAAATACATGCCAACAACGGTATCTCATTTGAACCTCGACTGGTCGTGGGTCTCATGATCGCAATCAACAGAACCTGACATTCTGTTGGCGTCATGACTATCCACTCTATCCTAGGTATCCTATGTGTCAACTCTGGCCTGGGTATTGGGCCTTTTACCTCATAGAACATCCCCACCCAACCTGCAAAACAAAACAGAAAAATATGTGGCCCCCACGGGGACCCATAATATAGTCCAGATGCATGCGGAAAGTAAACATGATATGCATACAGGAAATAAACATGATATGCCAGCATATATACAGGATGAAAACAAATAAACAAACAAAAACACCCAATAAAAGAAACAAACAAAGGCTAGGATCGACTCGCTAAGGATGGACCAGCAACAGGTCTAACAACATCCCCAGTGGAGTCGCCAGCTGTCGCACGCTCGCGAAAAATGAACAGAGTCGCCACCAATATATTTATCCCATAAGGGAAAGGAATATCAGAAAACCTAACAAAGGAAGGAACAGGGTCTTACGACCAGAGAATCAAGGTACGGGAGTCGGTTACGCGAGGGGAAGGTATTAGCACCCCTCACGCCCATCGTACTCGATGGTATCCACTTATGTTTGTTTCTATCTAATGGGTGTGTACTATGCCTGTGTCTAAATGCGAATGAATGCAAAATGTAGGGAAAATAAAGAATTATACTCGCACGGGCCCTACCCCGCTGCCTACGTATCCTTTTCAGGAATCAGAGTTACCGTAGCTCGGCTAAAGATTTTCTGTTTATTTTTGTGTTTTTTAATTGGGCGGAGTCAACGTTCACGTTCTTGCATAAGGGAAGACCTACGATGCGTACGAACGGAAATGACATTGCCCTTAGGTGCCAACGAGGCAAAAGAAAAAGAAATGCTTGGTTTGTGTCTTTTAGGATAGATGAGTGATGAACAGTTCCCAATACCGGGCCACTCACCACTTTCTCTACTTTGCTTTAGTCTGAACCATTGTTAGATGTTTTAAAGTGTTTTTGGTTGTGTATTTTTTAAGGGAATTTACTTCACGATTCGAATCACATAAAATGTATAATGATCGAGAAGCAGATTAGGGAATGAATCCCACTCACTTCCATCCCATTATGTAATGTTTGAGAAACAGATTAGAGAATGAATCTCACTCATTTCTCTCCCATTAATTAATGTTTGAGAAACAGATTAGGGAATGAATCCCACTCGTTTCTCTCCCATTAAGTAGTGACCAAGAAACAGATTAGGGAATGAATCCCACTCGTTTCTATGCCACTAAGCGATAGAGAAACAGGTTAGGGAATGAATCCCACTCATTTCTCCATCACTTTCTTATTGTGATTCGCATCTTCCTTTTATTAAGTATTTAAAGAGTTGAAAAGAAAAAGAATGCAAGAAGGGAGCTAATCCTATGTTCTAATCTAAGTTGTTCTAATCTATAATTGTCCCTAAGGTTGAGGATAACTACCCTATCTCAATTCCCCTTAACAAAGAAGGAAGAGTCTAAGGGAACATAGCAAGCAATAGTAAGGAATTAGCAACATCAAAGCAAGAAATGAGAGGCTAGGCATAGAAACAAGAGAGAGAAGCCTCAAGTCAGTAGCAAAACAAGGGATTGAGTGTCCCAAATCAAATACAAAATCATCACGGTATCACACACAAGTATTCACAAAAAGTTACCAAAGTATCGCATGAATCGTTACTTATCAATTAGCGAACAAACATCATTTAATCGATGTGAAAAGCAAGTGAACACATGGTCTAAGCTTGAAGTCAGTAGCAAACTCATTCATTTAGTTCTAATATCCTATATTAATCTATGTTAGTCAATTAGCATGAAACAATACAAAACTCTAACCAAAACTAGACAACACTAGGTTAGTACTAGCTAAATGGTTTCAAATCGCGAATGAAGTTAGAAACATGCAATCAAATGGTACAAGTCAGTAGCAAATAGCCTTTACTAGATGCCTAAACAATCACAAAATCATGCCAAGGGGTTTCACACAAAATTACGGGTCATTTGTACAAGTTACGGTGCGATCGTCAATCAAAAACAAGTTATTTACATGTGATAAAGGAAAATCAAGTAAAATAGGAAAACATGATCTAAAATTTTCAATTCCAGGTTTTAGGACCTCTAGACATCCCTAATTATATGTACAAAAAGGAACCAACATTATTGCATGAATGCATTTCAATTTGAGAGCACAAACGTCACAATTATCTTTTAGAAGCACATGCTAATCGAGTCAAACAACACTAACCAAATACCAATCAAAACAAAGAATTAGGAATTCATCTTTCATACACAACATCATGGGTTAGTCTACAGCAATCATACAAAAATTAGTGATTAAATTCTAATCCTAAGGTACTAAACGAAATCACTTTGCGGAATCTATCAAAACCGAAAGGAACATGAACATACCAAAGTAAATGATTTATTTAAAATAGCACACTAGTTTCTAAAAATCTACAAAAAATATCACAATTATGTACACACATAAAACTATCTGAAACATATTTTTATTGGTTTTTTTATTTCGTGGAAAAATGATTTATGGAACAAAAGTTATGAGAAAAACAATTTCTAAACACTTGCAAAATCTGCCTAAGCCTGGGGGTGTGTTAGTAAAGCAGAGATGAACTGATTCTATTACTAGCGCGCTGGGCCTCAAACAAGGGGGTGTAGATTGCAATTCGTGTGAACATGGCCCAGTGCATTTTGTTGATCCAGATTTATGAACAATTAAACATAACTAAACACCAATCAGTCCTAATTAATCATATCAAAACTCACGCTGATGCCAAAGAGAAATTAAGAAGGGAATTAGGTTTAGAGGCTGTGACCGTTCAACTCACCGAACAAGCTTTCTTCCTCCTTCTCAAGAACTCGCGGCGGCGTCCTCCCCTCACCCTCTCAGTGCGACGGCGCGATGCCGGAACCTCACTCTCACGGTCTCAGTCTCGTATCTATCTCATCTCCTTCGGATCTCCGCTCTCGAACTCTCGATTCCCTTTCCGGTATCTCTCTTTCAATCTCCGCCGTGAACAATAACCTAAAGGTACCACCTCATCCCTTCAATATCGGTCCTCCGTCTCACTCTTCTCTGTGTCCTATTCGCCTGGTGATACAGAAATCTTGCTGTTCACAGTGAAAACGAATGAATATGATTGTTGTTCATTGCAGGTTATAGAAGTTGTTGTTGATTGGAGATTGACGATGAAAGATCGATGGTGAGGATTGTTGAACATGTTGCACGTTGAGATCGAAGAAGAAGGTTATCGTGTTACGGCCGCGAGGCGTGACATTGCGGTGGTGTTGGTGATTGCGTGAGGATGCTGAAGCCTGTTCTACGGATTGTAAGCTTGCGGAAGCGGGGAAGATTGAAGATCCTTTTTCCACTATCTGATTCACATTTGTTTTCTTCTTCTTGATTTCTATGGTTTTTTGTTCTTGGTGAAGTCTGATGCAGAAATCTGTTGCAGGTTGGATTATGATTGTTGAAGGTTTGAAGAGAATTTGAGGATCGTTGAATGATGAAGAACGTGATTGAATGACGAAAAAGAGAGATCCGGAGATGAAGGTTCTTGGAGGTGGTTATGGTGAAGAAAGACTCAGAGATTGCTGAAGATTGAATCCTCAGAAGTTTGAACACCAATGGAGGACGATGAAGGTGGGGAAATTTGTTACGTTTTGTTTCGTTTCTCCTCCTCTCTTATCTGTGAATTCTCCTTTTTTGTTCTCAATTTCTCCTCCCTTTTCTTTCTGTTATTTCCGTTTTTCTCTGTTAGAATTCTGTTATGAACCTCTCTCCGTTTCTCTTTCAATTTCCGTTATCTCTCCTTTTCTGAGCTATTGGATATTTGTTCTGTTATGTCCATTTGAAAACCGGTTCAGTTTGGGTTTTGTTGCGGTTTTCTTGTAGCTGATTTTTGATGGTTTGTGCAGGTAATATTGAATTGTGGAAACAGTTTCTTCTGTAACTCCAAAGAGCATGGCCATGTTGTGATTTGCATCCTCTTGTAATTAGTCATTTTTTTATAATTTTTGTAATGGACATTTAATAGTGTATGGATGAATGTAGTGGCCTTTGAATATATTTGAAATTTTGTAACTTTGGGCTTTCGTAATGAATGAGAAACTTTGGACAATACTTGAATGAGCTTGAATCGAATGTTGAACTTCAAGTAATAAAGCTTTTGCAAATATTCCAAATTCCTTCCACTTTATCTTCCAACCTTGTATGCTTGAGAACTTTGATTCATTTAACAAATGTAAACACAAATTCGACTTTAAAGTGCTAATGAATCCGAATTCGACTTCACTTCTCAAAGAAACATTGGCTTCAATTCAATCTTCTAATCCATATCAAACTTGCATGACACGCACCAAGTAACCGAAAGAATAGAACTTAAATTCCATCTCCAATCGATGGGCCTCAATGAGCACATACCCAAAACTTCCAATTCCTTTTTGAGAGGCAACTTCACGACTTTATTTATTTGAGAAAGAATCAAAGTATTAATTTCAAGCAAATTTATTTGAATCCTTGATGAACCACCTAAATATTTGATCTCTTGAGAAGCCCTGAGTTCAATGAAGTTCATGATGACCGAATGCCTTGTACCGAGACCCAAGTGGGACTCAGCTTGCTTTATAACCTTTGATCGCGTGCTTTTAGATATTATTGATGCATGAGTTATGTTAATGCCCTAATGGAGGTATGCAGATGAAATGGGAAGTATAAGCCAGTTAAAAATGAAAGGGTAGGACAAATTTGGGGTATGACAATCATAAGTCCCTAATGATGCTGCCTTCGATACACTAAATATGATCTCGTCCCTCGAAAGTTGCCTACGAAGGGCTGAGGTATCCTCTGGGTGCCTAAACGAAAGGCTATTTTGATCATTCCCTTAGACTACCTGCCTCTCTATGGCATGGTACAGTATTATGGCGAACGATATTTCGATGACCCGTTAACATCCAAACGAAAGACTTCCCGCCTTATTATGGCATGGATAGACCCTTTCACCCTTAAAGGCTAAAGAACATTTTTCATCTAACCAGGTAATTGCTCCTAATTGCCTTTCTCTAAAAATCTTTTTTCTACATTTTTTTCATAAACCTTCAATATGGCTACGCTCATTTACGAGCTAAACTCTGTATTCTCTTCTTTTACATTTCATTCAAAAGAGCAAAGAAATTAAGAGCCCATGGGTAACCATGGATGCAAGGGGTCCCTTACACCTTCCCTTTGCATAATTACCCCCCCGAACTCAGTTTTTATTTAAAAGGTTTTTCCTGTTCTTTTAGCCTTTCTGATTAATTTGGATAAAATAAAAGTCGGTGGCGACTCTTGCTATCCGCAACATTTTAAAAAGTATGTTCACCGTATTACAGAACTGGCAACTCTGCTGGGGATTTTTCGAATAAAAGAGGGGTTACCTTAAAAGCTTAGGATTCACTTTAAAATGTTTTCTATTGTTTGCTTTGCTTGCTTTATTTTTCAGGGCTGTTTTGGGAAAAATGAAGGACGAATCCTACACCCGGATTCAAGTACACCTAAGATAGGAAGTGGCATAGTCATGGCGACCTCCTTCATGTATGTGGAGGATTGGTAAATATGAGAGTTCACGCTTAAGTTAGGCCTCTATGGGTGTTCGCATGCCTCTTTTGCATGAGAGAGGTTCGTGTGGATATCTGTAGGTGAGTCAGAGCTTAAGGACCTTTAGTTACCTTTAACCCATCTTGACTTTTAGGAATGTAGTGGGGGGACTACTCTTGATGTATGTTGAGAGCATAGTCGCTAACCGATACCACAGCTCAGATAGGTCCTTTCTCAAAGTATCATTGTGTGGTATGTATGTATCATGTTCGAGGGTGCTTTAGGAGGGCTGACAATTCTGGGTAACTCGGTAGAACCCGTTGCTGAAATCATCCTTATCCTTAGAAATACCTTTGGGGAAGGGTATCTCACATGATCTAAACTCCATGCAAGACAAGCCTAAGGAAATTGTGTGACTTGTTTGTGTTTGCTACTAACCTTTGTTTCCTTGCAGGTTTTGTTAAAGGACTTGTTTGCCCTTACTATCTCACGTTGTGCCTAATAAACTGCATTCGCATAACATTCATGACATCATAAGCATAACATGATTTAACTAACCCTTTCAAGGATCCTAGGAATTTAGGGCGCACAATTTCAGGTGCCCTTATCAAGGACTAAATTCCTATCAAGGGGCAAGAGGATTTATTTTCCTCTGGCCATTCGTCTTCCAATTCAAAGATACAGTACCTATCAAGGGGCAAGAGAATTTATTTTCCTCTGGTCGTATGCCTTCCAGTTCAGAGACACGATACCTATCAAGGGGCAAGAGGATTTACTTTTCTCTAGCCATATGCTTTCAAATTCAAAAGTACAAGTATCCCAAATCAGAGGCTATGACCCACTGGATATGGTGAGCTTGATTCTATAAGAAAGACATTCAAAGACAAAAGTCAGAATTCTTCAGACAAAGACGCGACCAAACCATTTTCTAATGTTGCTAACTAAATTCCCAAATATCCTTGAAAAGATTGCATTTGCATTCATAACATCACATAAAACTAACTTTTCCTTTCAGGTCGACCAATTGGTCAGAAAAATACCATCAACAAATCAATTATAATCAGATGAACATTCTGGAAACTTGGCCCCCAAACTTCTAAAACATTACAATCAGATATACATTCCGGAAGCTCGAACCCCGGACATTCTGAAAGTTCCAATCAGATGAACATTCTGGAAGCTTCACCCCCAGACTTCTGAAACATTCCAATCAGATATACATTCCGGAAGCTTGGACCCCGGACATCTTGAAAGTTCCAATCAGATGAACATTCTGGAAGCTTGACCCCTAGACTTCTGAAACATTCCAATCAGATATAGATTCCGGAAGCTCGAACCCCGGACATTCTGAAAGTTCCAATCAGATGAACATTTTGGAAGCTTGACCCCCAGACTTCTGAAACATTCCAATCAGATATACATTCCAGAAGCTCAAACCCTGGACATTCTGAAAGTTCCAATCAGATGAACATTCTGGAAGCTTGACCCCCAGACATTCTGAAACATTCTTATCAGATACACATTCCGGAAGCTCGAACCCCGGATACTCTGAATCTCTACACCAGTTCCACAACAACGACGCAAGCCAGATGCACCTAAGCGTCAATTCACCAAAATCAATATGTCGTCGGCTCAAACATTACAACATCTGTTGAAGATCAGATTGATTACTCTGAGGGATGCTCTTAAGAATTCTAACACCTCTGGCTATAAACTCAATGCGAGTTGCGCGTACCATTCCAACATTCCTAAACATTACAAAAACAATTTTTGGACATTGAGGAATAAGATTCAAGATCTAATCGATAACGGGGAAATCAAATTCAACCCTCCCGAAACTCCTGTGGTAGTCACCGCTCCTATGCCTAGTCATGGCAAGACTGATTGACGTCTAGAAGGACGAACTTTTGGATCATTAGATCTACTTTCATTTGCAAGTTTTTTTTCTGTTTGTTTAAACATTTGACTTATGATAGACATTATATGTTTTAATAATCATCATCAGTGCATTGCATATGTTTGTCTTGAATAATTTACTTCGCTATCACTCATTTTAAATTGCGTCTTTACTTTGCATTTGTTTTATGATACTCAACTACTGCTAAAGCTGTAAGACTTTTGAGGGAGGATGACGAAGACGATGCCGCAACCTCATACAGTGATGCTTTTGAACAGACTATGCTGACGATGTACAGGCATTGTTTCAATTCCTAAACAATGGAGATATAAGGATGTTAATCCCTCGTCAACCCCTTTGAGCCTACGGAGTAGAAGTTTTCTTTCTTGCACAATTTAAAACCCTTAATCATAACCTGGGGTAGGGTATTTACTCAGTTAACTCGATTATCTTAGCGTTGTCTACACGAATAATGATGGGTTCCCGCAACCATTAAGTCAGGTAGTCAATATCCACCAAAAAGAAAACGCTGTTAAGTCAAAACCTATGAAGGAGACTTATCAAAAATCGAAACATCCCGCTGACTGTAACCTCAAAATAAACAGTTCAGGCAAAAGTTAGGGATAACAAAATCAATGTCAAAAAAAGAGGTCATTACAAATCCTCGAAAAGAAAAAAAAGGAATTACAAAAAAAGAGGACTACCAGTCCAAATAAATTGTCGGTGCTGAAACCATCATCAAATATCAATGTTACGAGTTCAAAGCTTTGCTAAGACTTTAACGCAAAGTTAACTGAGCATGGGATCGAAGAACATCACGAAGATTGGGATGGGTACAAATAAACTTTGAGCCGTTACCCTTTGTTTCTTAAACCGTGAACCAAGCCACGTTACAACCCTTGAAAGTCCTAACTGAAGCATGGTTAGTTCGAAAGCGTACTGTCACCAAAAAGGTATCCTGACTCCTTAAGGTTTACCATAAATGCTGAGTTGATATTTTGTCTTTTACAAACATCACGTTTTATAAACATCACACTTTTACATCTCCAGTTTAAATGTTTTTCAACAAACTCAAGACAAACATATGCATTTCATCTCATGAATACACTATTAAACATATCCTGCTACATTATTTCAAATGTTAGCAACAGGAAGAACCTGCACAGGGTACAACTAATGACTAACAGTTATCCCGACAGACAAGATCATTCCTGAAGCAATGTCTCCTACA
This sequence comes from Vicia villosa, assembly GCF_029867415.1. NCBI lineage: Eukaryota > Viridiplantae > Streptophyta > Magnoliopsida > Fabales > Fabaceae > Vicia > Vicia villosa. Next base: position 57,246,269 of record NC_081184.1, on the reverse strand, counting down.
TATACAAGGGGCATGGCACGTTTTGCCCAATCAATCTGGGGCAATCAAGTCAAGATTCTGAGAATCTCTCAAAAATGCCAAACAATCAAAAGGCATGCATCTCAAGTGGGCTTCAAACTATTTCCCAATCAATCCGGGGCAATCAAGTTAAGATTCTGAGAATCTCTCAAAGATGCCAAAGCAATCAGGGGCATGCATCCAAGTAGATATGAAGCTACTTCCCAATCAACATGGGGCATTGTCTTGGACCTATGATTACTAGGGGCATGACGCCCATAGTACACGTCTCATAAAGTCCTCGCGAGGCGAATCTTTCCAAAGTCCCTACTAGCAGGGGCAAATCTATGCAAGTCCAGTTTGACATCTTGATCAATACTCAGTGGTGTGTCCTAATCAATACAAATCCAGGAATGGTAGTTACTATAATACTGGGGGGGGGCAATGTTCAAGGCATCCATGCCTTCCCACAACTCTGGATTCACAAAGAGTAATCATTAAGAAGATATCTTCAAATGTTCTCATCCCAACAAAGACTTAGCTCCTCAACAGAGTTTACATCTTCAACACTTTCGGTTCCCCAACACTTTTCTCTCCTCCAACATGGTTTATTAATTTCTCTTATCCCCAGTCAGGGTACATCAAGATTAATGGCTCTCATCCCCAAGCAGAAATCATAAATCCCCATCTGAGCATCTCCAAGACAAGATCAAACATCAAAATCACAACAATACAGAGATTTATTTTCTCAAAGCACGCCAAACAACATCAGTCATACATCATATACATCACATACGTATTCATACATTACATACATTACTTCATGATAGACCCTTTCACCCTAAAAGGCTAAAGAACATTTTTCATCTAACCAGGCAATTGCTCCTAATTGCCTTGCTCTAAAAATCTTTTTTCTACATTTTTTTCATAAACCTTCAATATGGCTACGCTCATTTACGAGCTAAACTCCGTATTCTCTTCTTCTACATTTCTTTCAAAAGAGCAAAGCAATTAAGAGCCCATGGGTAACCATGGATTCAAAGGGTGCCTTACACCTTCCCTTTGCATAATTACCCCCCAAACTCAGTTTTTATTTAAAAGGTTTTTCCTGTTCTTTTAGCCTTTCTGATTAATTTGGATAAAATAAAAGTCGGCGGCGACTCTTGCTATCCGCAATATTTTAAAATGTCTGTTTACTATATTACAACACCATTAGTTGAGCATCACCAGTTTCATCCATGGGCAAGGTGACACAATCATGCACGTTACTGGACTAAGATGCATTATTTTCCAAGAGACAAACTTCTTCAGAAGTATTGTTTCTATCAGCAACACTATTAGCTTGATCTTCACCAAAACACTTTACCAGAATAAAGTCGAAATCAAAGGGATATAGTGTTTTGCTTGTACTTAATACTAACTTCGGACTTCCTTTGTCTTGATTGAGGTGGTTCATTTTGGGTCCACCAAATTCTGAAACTATATATGATCTGGCTGCTGTTAAATGTAGACATCTCCTAGTCATGCTTTGATGCATATTCTAATAACTACTTATTCCTTCTTCATCTTTAGAACCTTCTGGTGATAGAAGCTGGAAATTCCTCCATGACTGGCATTTTCCAGACTGAGTCCCCACTCAACATTCTTTGCAAACTTGCTTTGATAAAGGAGAATTAAGTATTCCATTTGTTCAGGTCTTGCTCCTAGAAACTTTTCCACCTTCAATTGTATCTGTTTGACAAGATGTTGGATCATTTCATCTGACATCCCTTTGATACTTATACATACTTGAGCATAGTTTCTCGAGCCCTTGTTGACACAGAGAGCTTTGTCAATTTCATTCCTTTTATATTCATGACTGACTTGGGGTTCAGTCAACATCATACACCACGCACTTGGATCTTGGTTTGTGTTACACACACATTCTTATCTTAAGTATAAGTTCAAGCACTCACTGATTATTTATATAGTCCTCTTCAATTTGATAATTAGTTGGACAATCAACCTGAAAATCAAGACACTCTTCCATTTTGGAGGCGATGTTTTATTTTCTTAGGCCATGCACCTCATAATCTCTTGGGACCAGGTTCCCTGTATCATTCCTCTTGTAGTGTTGAGTTCAGCTTCCATGACATTAACCCACGACTCATCAGTTGCTACGTTATTCAGATGCCTTGAGACACAGTTGGGACTTGATGAACCTTCCCTTGATTCGAAAATACCTCTTTGATTAGGAACATCGAACCTCTGTTTTTGAGGGTGATCTTTTTGCATTCTGAAGACTAGATCTCTGACAACTTATGAGTTTCCTCAGCTTCATCATTTGCACTACATTCTTCAATGTTAGTACCAGATGTTTAGACATCTTCAACAAAAATTCCTTCACCTGATAGAGTCATTGATGATCACATCTCTAGAGTCCATCATTTCCTTGGACTTGATTAAGTCACAATTTTCTTCCTTGCGAGATATGAATTTGGAATCCGCTGACTTCTTTCTGTCTGAACTCACCATTTTGGCCTTAGAGAGGTTATTACTCATGACAACTGCATTATTCCTTCCTCTTGAGCCTTCAGCCTTCATTGACTTTGATTTCTTCCATGCATAACATGTCTTATGCCTCGAGAAACAGTTTTCACACTTGTCCTAGGAATGAAAACTTTCTTTGCCTCTGGATTTATCTTAGTATGTTTCCTTTGATGAGACAATATTTGTTTGGGATATCCAGTCAAATTGTAGCATGTAGCCTTTGAATGACCCAACCTGCCACAGTGATCGCATTTAAGGTATTTATGCTGAGAGCTATCGTACCTTTTCTGTGCTACCTTAAGATGTTGTGACATAGATTTCGACCTCTTTTGGTTCTGTCTTTGAGGGACATCCTTAATTTTCATCCCAACTTGGCTCCTAGAGTCAAGGTTTCTTGTTTTCTCAAGGACTTTTTCACTTAGGAGACTCTCTTTTTTCATATCAGTACCAGTACTTGACCTTCTTGTCACTTGATTCATGTTGTGTTGGTTTGAGTTTACTAACACACCATCTTATTTAAGATCCTCAATGATTGCCAAAAGCTTATTTTTCTCTTCCTGCATTAGAGCAACAACATTCTTGTGCTCTATTACTCTCTTACGTAGTTTTTCATTTTCTTAACATGTCTCTGTGAGTCCTACTGCCAGTTCACTTACAATAAGTTCTCCAACATATAACTCAGTATCAGACTCATCAGGTTCTTCATCATATTCCCATGCTTTAGTCATGACATTTTCTTGTCTGACTGTTTTCTCTTTTGAACCTTTCCCATGACCATGACAAATCTGAGCCTTTCTCATGTTTCGTGAGCCAGGAGAGCTATTATGATAATAGGCGGAGAACTCGTGAGTTTCAAGAAAGTGATCAGGTGTTTCTGAGAGTTACTCCTATGACTGGTATTGGTCGAGCTCTGAAGTCAAGAAAGTTGACGCTGCATTTTATTGGTCTGTTTCAGATTACGGAAAGAGTGGGAGAAGTGGCTTATCGTATTGCTTTGCCGCTGATGCTTGCAAATTTTCATGATGTGTTCCATGTGTCTCAGCTGAGGAAATACATTGCGGACCCCTCTCATGTGATCCAAGTGGATGATATACAAGTGAAAGAAAATTTGACAGTTGAGGCATTGCCTATGAGGATCAAAGACCGAACTTGAAACAGTTACGTGGTAAAGAGATAGCTTTGGTTAGAGTAACTTGGGGAGGACCAGCAGGTGGAAATGTTACTTGGGAGCTGAAGAGTCAGATGAAGGACTCTTATCCTGAGTTATTTACTTAAGGTATGTTTTCGAGGATGAAAACTCTTTTAGTGGGGGAGAGTTGTAACACCACATATTTTCCATTATTTAATTTAATTAGAGTTTAAATTATTTAATTGGAATTAATTGGAATTTTGGAATCGGGTGATTTAATTAAGAAAATAATTAGAATAAGGTAATTAGGTCAGTGTGACAATTAGTAAAGGGGGGGTGTTAATTAGTGGGCCTTTTACTAAGTTATGATATTTTCATAAAATAAAGAAAATTGGGAGAAGAGGAGTTAGAAAACAAAAGAGGAGAAGACTGAAACACGTAAAAGAGCAAAGGAAGAGGAGAATAGAGAAAGAGGGAGATTCAAGATTTTTGGCTAAGGTAAGGGGTGACTATTTCCAATTAACATCTATTATCGGTTTATGAGTAATGGGATTGATTATGTATATTGTTGTTCTCAACTGTATGAATTGTGGTTTTGGGGTTTTGGAACCTTTAGGGTCAAATTGATGAATGTGATGAAATTGATTGATTATGAATAATACTTGATGTTGAATGTATCTAAAATTTGGTAGAAATGTGTTAGAGTGATTGTTTTGGTGTTGTTCTATGCTGCAAATGTTTTAGGATGTTTTGGGATGATATTTAGAGGTTAGGAATGTTCGGATGGTGAAAGGATTGGAGTTACACCATTAAAATGCAGAATTTTTGGTTCTGTCAGTGAAGTAACCGGTTACCTGGATGAAGTAACCGGTTACCTGGGAGCGAAAAATGAAAAAAATGACTTCTAGGTTGAGGTAACCGGTTACCTGAATGAGGTAACCCGTTACCCAGCATGTTAAGTTAATTTTTTAGAATTTCTAAAATTCGTATCTTTTGATCAGTAAGTCCGATTGACGTGCCGTTTGGACCGTTGGAAAGCTAAAATAAATTCCTATCTTTTAAAAAAGGATCGAGAACCCTAAGAAAATTATTTAATATAATTTACGCTTGTTGTACATATTCGATCCGTGTGAGCTAATAATGATGCCTTATGATGAATTGACAATAAATATGCTCTTCTTAAGGAATAGATTTTATTGTGTCATGATGTTACTTGACTTGTGTACTATGATGTTTGTTGATTATATTATGAATTTAGTTGAATTACCTCGATTGTGGTTAGCGCATGTGTTGTTGTCTGGGAGGCAGTAACTGGTTACTTGGATTGAGGTAACCGGTTACCGCTGTTATGATTCGGATTCTGGGTTACTCCGTCAGGAAGTAACCGGTTACTCCAATTGAGGTAACCGGTTACTGCTGTGTGTTTTTGAAAAATAATTGTTTTATTCATAACTTTTGAACCGTGTATCTGTTTTAGGTGTCGTTTCGAGCAAAGTGAAGATAATTAAATAACTTATGTAATAAGATGGTGAAATAGGCAGGGGCTCGATTTTATTTTAAAACTTTGATTTAATTATCTTGGTGAAATTATACATTATGTGCATGTATTGTAAATTGTAACAATGTGATAATGTGGTTATGATATGATTATGTTGCAATTGTAATGATTGTTAGAATGACGTGTGATTGATTTGAATGATGCAGATGACATGTACATACTTTATTCGGTGATGTGGTGTTGAGATGAGTTATTCATCGTGATTGGTGATGGTAAGTATGTTATATGTTGCATGCATTCATAAACATTTTGGTGGCTGAATCCCGGTGATGTTTGGATCAATGGAGGGCATAAATCTCATTGTGTGAAATTTGTGCCGGTAGGGCCGTATCTCGGTGATGTTTAGATCGGTCAGATGGGTTAATCCCATAACATATTGGTACCACATGCATAGAATCTTGCATTGAAGTATGTATTATTATAAGATGATTGGGAGACTCCCAGTGTTATAACTTGGTGTTGTATTTGTGATGGTTTGTATTTCGTAACTGTGGATGATTTACAGTAAGTTCCGTAACATGATACAATAGGGTGGACAATTGCTTATGATGTTTCGTTATTTTTGAGCTTATAACATTTGATAATTGTGAATCTGTCTCACCCTTACATGTTGACATTTTTCAGATTGAGGAGTAGCGGCTTTATTCTTTGGTGAGGATAGCTCGTAGAGTTAATCCATTTATTTTGGTTCGTGTTGGTCATGCTCTGGTCTTGTAACACTAGGGAACGTTATTTGTTGAGACGGTGCATTTTGATGTGGATGATTGAAGTTTACATTATCCAAATTAATGTTGATTCCGCTGTGTTTAAACATGTTTGATTTTATTATGTTCCTCGGAAAGGCATGACAGGTGTTTTTAATTTATTTAAGGAGTTGTAACATCCTTTTTCATGTTTTACTCTGACTTTATCTAATATTTCGCGGGTGTTTAGAAGGGTGTTACACCCTTCATGATTCAGCCCAGACTTCCATATGTTGTTGAACTGCTCTCTCAACACAGTCAAGTCGTCGGATGAGCTTTCAGGGTCATCTCTTCCTTGGTTCTGGAGGTCGAGGCAAAAGCCATACTCTCCTTGTCAAGATGTTGAGACATTTAATTTAACATCTTTGATCCATTCTGGGGATGACTAGAATCTAAAGTTGTCTTCTTTTTCTCATTTAGCCATAGG